>NW_024610251.1:0-87958 GCF_016920785.2 Ixodes scapularis | reverse complement strand
GAATAAAACCGCGCCAAACGTCTCTCGTCAGGCCGTGCTCTCTCCAATAATTCGCTTTCACCGAGGCAATAGCCGAGATCGTGGTCACGGTGAACGAATAAAACCGCGCCAAACGTCTCTCGTCAGGCCGTGCTCTCTCCAATAATTCGCTTTCACCGAGGCAATAGCCGAGATCGTGGTCACGGTGAACGAATAAAACCGCGCCAAACGTCTCTCGTCAGGCCGTGCTCTCTCCAATAATTCGCTTTCACCGAGGCAATAGCCGAGATCGTGGTCACGGTGAACGAATAAAACCGCGCCAAACGTCTCTCGTCAGGCCGTGCTCTCTCCAATAATTCGCTTTCACCGAGGCAATAGCCGAGATCGTGGTCACGGCGAACGAATAAAACCGCGCCAAACGTCTCTCGTCAGGCCGTGCTCTCTCCGATAATTCGCTTTCACCGAGGCAATAGCCGAGATCGTGGTCACGGTGAACGAATAAAACCGCGCCAAACGTCTCTCGTCAGGCCGTGCTCTCTCCAATAATTCGCTTTCACCGAGGCAATAGCCGAGATCGTGGTCACGGTGAACGAATAAAACCGCGCCGAACGTCTCTCGTCAGGCCGTGCTCTCTCCAATAATTCGCTTTCACCGAGGCAATAGCCGAGATCGTGGTCACGGTGAACGAATAAAACCGCGCCGAACGTCTCTCGTCAGGCCGTGCTCTCTCCAATAATTCGCTTTCACCGAGGCAATAGCCGAGATCGTGGTCACGGTGAACGAATAAAACCGCGCCAAACGTCTCTCGTCAGGCCGTGCTCTCTCCAATAATTCGCTTTCACCGAGGCAATAGCCGAGATCGTGGTCACGGTGAACGAATAAAACCGTGCCGAACGTCTCTCGTCAGGCCGTGCTCTCTCCAATAATTCGCTTTCACCGAGGCAATAGCCGAGATCGTGGTCACGGTGAACGAATAAAACCGCGCCAAATGTCTCTCGTCAGGCCATGCTCTCTCCAATAATTCGCTTTCACCGAGGCAATAGCCGAGATCGTGGTCACGGTGAACGAATAAAACCGCGCCAAACGTCTCTCGTCAGGCCGTGCTCTCTCCAATAATTCGCTTTCACCGAGGCAATAGCCGAGATCGTGGTCACGGTGAACGAATAAAACCGCGCCAAACGTCTCTCGTCAGGCCGTGCTCTCTCCAATAATTCGCTTTCACCGAGGCAATAGCCGAGATCGTGGTCACGCTGAACGAATAAAACGGCGCCGAACGTCTCTCGTCAGGCCGTGCTCTCTCCAATAATTCGCTTTCACCGAGGCAATAGCCGAGATCGTGGTCACGGTGAACGAATAAAACCGCGCCGAACGTCTCTCGTCAGGCCGTGCTCTCTCCAATAATTCGCTTTCACCGAGGCAATAGCCGAGATCGTGGTCACGGTGAACGAATAAAACCGCGCCGAACGTCTCTCGTCAGGCCGTGCTCTCTCCAATAATTCGCTTTCACCGAGGCAATAGCCGAGATCGTGGTCACGGTGAACGAATAAAACCGCGCCAAACGTCTCTCGTCAGGCCGTGCTCTCTCCAATAATTCGCTTTCACCGAGGCAATAGCCGAGATCGTGGTCACGGTGAACGAATAAAACCGCGCCAAACGTCTCTCGTCAGGCCGTGCTCTCTCCAATAATTCGCTTTCACCGAGGCAATAGCCGAGATCGTGGTCACGGTGAACGAATAAAACCGCGCCAAACGTCTCTCGTCAGGCCGTGCTCTCTCCAATAATTCGCTTTCACCGAGGCAATAGCCGAGATCGTGGTCACGGTGAGCGAATAAAACCGCGCCAAACGTCTCTCGTCAGGCCGTGCTCTCTCCAATAATTCGCTTTCACCGAGGCAATAGCCGAGATCGTGGTCACGGTGAACGAATAAAACCGCGCCAAACGTCTCTCGTCAGGCCGTGCTCTCTCCAATAATTCGCTTTCACCGAGGCAATAGCCGAGATCGTGGTCACGGTGAACGAATAAAACCGCGCCGAACGTCTCTCGTCAGGCCGTGCTCTCTCCAATAATTCGCTTTCACCGAGGCAATAGCCGAGATCGTGGTCACGGTGAACGAATAAAACCGCGCCGAACGTCCCTCGTCAGGCCGTGCTCTCTCCAATAATTCGCTTTCACCGAGGCAATAGCCGAGATCGTGGTCACGGTGAACGAATAAAACCGCGCCAAACGTCTCTCGTCAGGCCGTGCTCTCTCCAATAATTCGCTTTCACCGAGGCAATAGCCGAGATCGTGGTCACGGTGAACGAATAAAACCGCGCCGAACGTCTCTCGTCAGGCCGTGCTCTCTCCAATAATTCGCTTTCACCGAGGCAATAGCCGAGATCGTGGTCACGGTGAACGAATAAAACCGCGCCAAACGTCTCTCGTCAGGCCGTGCTCTCTCCAATAATTCGCTTTCACCGAGGCAATGGCCGAGATCGTGGTCACGGTGAACGAATAAAACCGCGCCAAACGTCTCTCGTCAGGCCGTGCTCTCTCCAATAATTCGCTTTCACCGAGGCAATAGCCAAGATCGTGGTCACGGTGAACGAATAAAACCGCGCCAAACGTCTCTCGTCAGGCCGTGCTCTCTCCAATAATTCGCTTTCACCGAGGCAATAGCCGAGATCGTGGTCACGGTGAACGAATAAAACCGCGCCAAACGTCTCTCGTCAGGCCGTGCTCTCTCCAATAATTCGCTTTCACCGAGGCAATAGCCGAGATCGTGGTCACGGTGAACGAATAAAACCGCGCCAAACGTCTCTCGTCAGGCCGTGCTCTCTCCAATAATTCGCTTTCACCGAGGCAATAGCCGAGATCGTGGTCACGGTGAACGAATAAAACCGCGCCAAACGTCTCTCGTCAGGCCGTGCTCTCTCCAATAATTCGCTTTCACCGAGGCAATAGCCGAGATCGTGGTCACGGTGAACGAATAAAACCGCGCCAAACGTCTCTCGTCAGGCCGTGCTCTCTCCAATAATTCGCTTTCACCGAGGCAATAGCCGAGATCGTGGTCACGGTGAACGAATAAAACCGCGCCAAACGTCTCTCGTCAGGCCGTGCTCTCTCCAATAATTCGCTTTCACCGAGGCAATAGCCGAGATCGTGGTCACGGTGAACGAATAAAACCGCGCCAAACGTCTCTCGTCAGGCCGTGCTCTCTCCAATAATTCGCTTTCACCGAGGCAATAGCCGAGATCGTGGTCACGGTGAACGAATAAAACCGCGCCGAACGTCTCTCGTCAGGCCGTGCTCTCTCCAATAATTCGCTTTCACCGAGGCAATAGCCGAGATCGTGGTCACGGTGAACGAATAAAACCGCGCCAAACGTCTCTCGTCAGGCCGTGCTCTCTCCAATAATTCGCTTTCACCGAGGCAATAGCCGAGATCGTGGTCACGGTGAACGAATAAAACCGCGCCGAACGTCTCTCGTCAGGCCGTGCTCTCTCCAATAATTCGCTTTCACCGAGGCAATAGCCGAGATCGTGGTCACGGTGAACGAATAAAACCGCGCCAAACGTCTCTCGTCATGCCGTGCTCTCTCCAATAATTCGCTTTCACCGAGGCAATAGCCGAGATCGTGGTCACGGTGAACGAATAAAACCGCGCCAAACGTCTCTCGTCAGGCCGTGCTCTCTCCAATAATTCGCTTTCACCGAGGCAATAGCCGAGATCGTGGTCACGGTGAACGAATAAAACCGCGCCGAACGTCTCTCGTCAGGCCGTGCTCTCTCCAATAATTCGCTTTCACCGAGGCAATAGCCGAGATCGTGGTCACGGTGAACGAATAAAACCGCGCCAAACGTCTCTCGTCAGGCCGTGCTCTCTCCAATAATTCGCTTTCACCGAGGCAATAGCCGAGATCGTGGTCACGGTGAACGAATAAAACCGCGCCAAACGTCTCTCGTCAGGCCGTGCTCTCTCCAATAATTCGCTTTCACCGAGGCAATCGCCGAGATCGTGGTCACGGTGAACGAATAAAACCGCGCCAAATGTCTCTCGTCAGGCCGTGCTCTCTCCAATAATTCGCTTTCACCGAGGCAATAGCCGAGATCGTGGTCACGGTGAACGAATAAAACCGCGCCAAACGTCTCTCGTCAGGCCGTGCTCTCTCCAATAATTCGCTTTCACCGAGGCAATAGCCGAGATCGTGGTCACGGTGAACGAATAAAACCGCGCCAAACGTCTCTCGTCAGGCCGTGCTCTCTCCAATAATTCGCTTTCACCGAGGCAATAGCCGAGATCGTGGTCACGGTGAACGAATAAAACCGCTCCGAACGTCTCTCGTCAGGCCGTGCTCTCTCCAATAATTCGCTTTCACCGAGGCAATAGCCGAGATCGTGGTCACGGTGAACGAATAAAACCGCGCCAAACGTCTCTCGTCAGGCCGTGCTCTCTCCAATAATTCGCTTTCACCGAGGCAATAGCCGAGATCGTGGTCACGGTGAACGAATAAAACCGCGCCGAACGTCTCTCGTCAGGCCGTGCTCTCTCCAATAATTCGCTTTCACCGAGGCAATAGCCGAGATCGTGGTCACGGTGAACGAATAAAACCGCGCCAAACGTCTCTCGTCATGCCGTGCTCTCTCCAATAATTCGCTTTCACCGAGGCAATAGCCGAGATCGTGGTCACGGTGAACGAATAAAACCGCGCCAAACGTCTCTCGTCAGGCCGTGCTCTCTCCAATAATTCGCTTTCACCGAGGCAATAGCCGAGATCGTGGTCACGGTGAACGAATAAAACCGCGCCGAACGTCTCTCGTCAGGCCGTGCTCTCTCCAATAATTCGCTTTCACCGAGGCAATAGCCGAGATCGTGGTCACGGTGAACGAATAAAACCGCGCCAAACGTCTCTCGTCAGGCCGTGCTCTCTCCAATAATTCGCTTTCACCGAGGCAATAGCCAAGATCGTGGTCACGGTGAACGAATAAAACCGCGCCGAACGTCTCTCGTCAGGCCGTGCTCTCTCCAATAATTCGCTTTCACCGAGGCAATAGCCGAGATCGTGGTCACGGTGAACGAATAAAACCGCGCCGAACGTCTCTCGTCAGGCCGTGCTCTCTCCAATAATTCGCTTTCACCGAGGCAATAGCCGAGATCGTGGTCACGGTGAACGAATAAAACCGCGCCAAACGTCTCTCGTCAGGCCGTGCTCTCTCCAATAATTCGCTTTCACCGAGGATATAGCCGAGATCGTTGTCACGGTGAACGAATAAAACCGCGCCGAACGTCTCTCGTCAGGCCGTGCTCTCTCCAATAATTCGCTTTCACAAAGGCAATAGCCGAGATCGTGGTCACGGTGAACGAATAAAACCGCGCCGAACGTCTCTCGTCAGGCCGTGCTCTCTCCAATAATTCGCTTTCACCGAGGCAATAGCCGAGATCGTGGTCACGGTGAACGAATAAAACCGCGCCGAACGTCTCTCGTCAGGCCGTGCTCTCTCCAATAATTCGCTTTCACCGAGGCAATAGCCGAGATCGTGGTCACGGTGAACGAATAAAACCGCGCCAAACGTCTCTCGTCAGGCCGTGCTCTCTCCAATAATTCGCTTTCACCGAGGCAATAGCCGAGATCGTGGTCACGGTGAACGAATAAAACCGCGCCGAACGTCTCTCGTCAGGCCGTGCTCTCTCCAATAATTCGCTTTCACCGAGGCAATAGCCGAGATCGTGGTCACGGTGAACGAATAAAACCGCGCCGAACGTCTCTCGTCAGGCCGTGCTCTCTCCAATAATTCGATTTCACCGAGGCAATAGCCGAGATCGTGGTCACGGTGAACGAATAAAACCGCGCCGAACGTCTCTCGTCAGGCCTTGCTCTCTCCAATAATTCGCTTTCACCGAGGCAATAGCCGAGATCGTGGTCACGGTGAACGAATAAAACCGCGCCGAACGTCTCTCGTCAGGCCGTGCTCTCTCCAATAATTCGCTTTCACCGAGGCAATAGCCGAGATCGTGGTCACGGTGAACGAATAAAACCGCGCCGAACGTCTCTCGTCAGGCCGTGCTCTCTCCAATAATTCGCTTTCACCGAGGCAATAGCCGAGATCGTGGTCACGGTGAACGAATAAAACCGCGCCGAACGTCTCTCGTCAGGCCGTGCTTTCTTTAATAATTCGCTTTCACCGAGGCAATAGCCGAGATCGTGGTCACGGTGAACGAATAAAACCGCGCCGAACGTCTCTCGTCAGGCCGTGCTCTCTCCAATAATTCGCTTTCACCGAGGCAATAGCCGAGATCGTGGTCACGGTGAACGAATAAAACCGCGCCGAACGTCTCTCGTCAGGCCGTGCTCTCTCCAATAATTCGCTTTCACCGAGGCAATAGCCGAGATCGTGGTCACGGTGAACGAATAAAACCGCGCCGAACGTCTCTCGTCAGGCCGTGCTCTCTCCAATAATTCGCTTTCACCGAGGCAATAGCCGAGATCGTGGTCACGGTGAACGAATAAAACCGCGCCGAACGTCTCTCGTCAGGCCGTGCTCTCTCCAATGATTCGCTTTCACCGAGGCAATAGCCGAGATCGTGGTCACGGTGAACGAATAAAACCGCGCCGAACGTCTCTCGTCAGGCCGGGCTCTCTCCAATAATTCGCTTTCACCGAGGCAATAGCCGAGATCGTGGTCACGGTGAACGAATAAAACCGCGCCGAACGTCTCTCGTCAGGCCGTGCTCTCTCCAATAATTCGCTTTCACCGAGGCAATAGCCGAGATCGTGGTCACGGTGAACGAATAAAACCGCGCCGAACGTCTCTCGTCAGGCCGTGCTCTCTCCAATAATTCGCTTTCACCGAGGCAATAGCCGAGATCGTGGTCACGGTGAACGAATAAAACCGCGCTGAACGTCTCTCTTCAGGCCGTGCTCTCTCCAATAATTCGCTTTCACCGAGGCAATAGCCAAGATCGTGGTCACAGTGAACGAATAAAACCGCGCCGAACGTCTCTCGTCAGGCCGTGCTCTCTCCAATAATTCGCTTTCACCGAGGCAATAGCCGAGATCGTGGTCACGGTGAACGAATAAAACCGCGCCGAACGTCTCTCGTCAGGCCGTGCTCTCTCCAATAATTCGCTTTCACCGAGGCAATAGCCGAGATCGTGGTCACGGTGAACGAATAAAACCGCGCCGAACGTCTCTCGTCAGGCCGTGCTCTCTCCAATAATTCGCTTTCACCGAGGCAATAGCCGAGATCGTGGTCACGGTGAACGAATAAAACCGCGCCGAACGTCTCTCGTCAGGCCGTGCTCTCTCCAATAATTCGCTTTCACCGAGGCAATAGCCGAGATCGTGGTCACGGTGAACGAATAAAACCGCGCCGAACGTCCCTCGTCAGGCCGTGCTCTCTCCAATAATTCGCTTTCACCGAGGCAATAGCCGAGATCGTGGTCACGGTGAACGAATAAAACCGCGCCGAACGTCTCTCGTCAGGCCGTGCTCTCTCCAATAATTCGCTTTCACCGAGGCAATAGCCGAGATCGTGGTCACGGTGAACGAATAAAACCGCGCCGAACGTCTCTCGTCAGGCCGTGCTCTCTCCAATAATTCGCTTTCACCGAGGCAATAGCCGAGATCGTGGTCACGGTGAACGAATAAAACCGCGCCGAACGTCTCTCGTCAGGCCGTGCTCTCTCCAATAATTCGCATTCACCGAGGCAATAGCCGAGATCGTGGTCACGGTGAACGAATAAAACCGCGCCGAACGTCTCTCGTCAGGCCGTGCTCTCTCCAATAATTCGCTTTCACCGAGGCAATAGCCGAGATCGTGGTCACGGTGAACGAATAAAACCGCGCCGAACGTCTCTCGTCAGGCCGTGCTCTCTCCAATAATTCGCTTTCACCGAGGCAATAGCCGAGATCGTGGTCACGGTGAACGAATAAAACCGCGCCGAACGTCTCTCGTCAGGCCGTGCTCTCTCAAATAATTCGCTTTCACGGAGGCAATAGCCGAGATCGTGGTCACGGTGAACGAATAAAACCGCGCCGAACGTCTCTCGTCAGGCCGTGCTCTCTCCAATAATTCGCTTTCACCGAGGCAATAGCCGAGATCGTGGTCACGGTGAACGAATAAAACCGCGCCGAACGTCTCTCGTCAGGCCGTGCTCTCTCCAATAATTCGCTTTCACCGAGGCAATAGCCGAGATCGTGGTCACGGTGAACGAATAAAACCGCGCCGAACGTCTCTCGTCAGGCCGTGCTCTCTCCAATAATTCGCTTTCACCGAGGCAATAGCCGAGATCGTGGTCACGGTGAACGAATAAAACCGCGCCGAACGTCTCTCGTCAGGCCGTGCTCTCTCCAATAATTCGCTTTCACCGAGGCAATAGCCGAGATCGTGGTCACGGTGAACGAATAAAACCGCGCCAAACGTCTCTCGTCAGGCCGTGCTCTCTCCAATAATTCGCTTTCACCGAGGATATAGCCGAGATCGTGGTCACGGTGAACGAATAAAACCGCGCCGAACGTCTCTCGTCAGGCCGTGCTCTCTCCAATAATTCGCTTTCACCGAGGCAATAGCCGAGATCGTGGTCACGGTGAACGAATAAAACCGCGCCGAACGTCTCTCGTCAGGCCGTGCTCTCTCCAATAATTCGCTTTCACCGAGGCAATAGCCGAGATCGTTGTCACGGTGAACGAATAAAACCGCGCCGAACGTCTCTCGTCAGGCCGTGCTCTCTCCAATAATTCGCTTTCACCGAGGCAATAGCCGAGATCGTGGTCACGGTGAACGAATAAAACCGCGCCAAACGTCTCTCGTCAGGCCGTGCTCTCTCCAATAATTCGCTTTCACCGAGGCAATAGCCGAGATCGTGGTCACGGTGAACGAATAAAACCGCGCCAAACGTCTCTCGTCAGGCCGTGCTCTCTCCAATAATTCGCTTTCACCGAGGCAATAGCCGAGATCGTGGTCACGGTGAACGAATAAAACCGCGCCGAACGTCTCTCGTCAGGCCGCGCTCTCTCCAATAATTCGCTTTCACCGAGGCAATAGCCGAGATCGTGGTCACGGTGAACGAATAAAACCGCGCCAAACGTCTCTCGTCAGGCCGTGCTCTCTCCAATAATTCGCTTTCACCGAGGCAATAGCCGAGATCGCGGTCACGGTGAACGAATAAAACCGCGCCAAACGTCTCTCGTCAGGCCGTGCTCTCTCCAATAATTCGCTTTCACCGAGGCAATAGCCGAGATCGTGGTCACGGTGAACGAATAAAACCGCGCCGAACGTCTCTCGTCAGGCCGTGCTCTCTCCAATAATTCGCTTTCACCGAGTCAATAGCCGAGATCGTGGTCACGGTGAACGAATAAAACCGCGCCGAACGTCTCTCGTCAGGCCGTGCTCTCTCCAATAATTCGCTTTTACCGAGGCAATAGCCGAGATCGTGGTCACGGTGAACGAATAAAACCGCGCCAAACGTCTCTCGTCAGGCCGTGCTCTCTCCAATAATGCGCTTCCACCGAGGCAATAGCCGAGATTGTGGTCACGGTTAAAGAATAAAACCGCGCCGAACGTCTCTCGTCAGGCCGTGCTCTCTCCAATAATTCGCTTTCACCGAGGCAATAGCCGAGATCGTGGTCACGGTGAACGAATAAAACCGCGCCGAACGTCTCTCGTCAGGCCTTGCTCTCTCCAATAATTCGCTTTCACCGAGGCAATAGCCGAGATCGTGGTCACGGTGAACGAATAAAACCGCGCCGAACGTCTCTCGTCAGGCCGTGCTCTCTCCAATAATTCGCTTTCACCGAGGCAATAGCCGAGATCGTGGTCACGATGAACGAATAAAACCGCGCCAAACGTCTCTCGTCAGGCCGTGCTCTCTCCAATAATTCGCTTTCACTGAGGCAATAGCCGAGATCGTGGTCACGGTGAACGAATAAAACCGCGCCGAACGTCTCTCGTCAGGCCGTGCTCTCTCCAATAATTCGCTTTCACCGAGGCAATAGCCGAGATCGTGGTCACGGTGAACGAAAAAAACCGCGCCGAACGTCTCTCGTCAGGCCGTGCTCTCTCCAATAATTCGCTTTCACCGAGGCAATGGCCGAGATCGTGGTCACGGTGAACGAATAAAACCGCGCCGAACGTCTCTCGTCAGGCCGTGCTCTCTCCAATAATTCGCTTTCACCGAGGCAATAGCCGAGATCGTGGTCACGGTGAACGAATAAAACCGCGCCGAACGTCTCTCGTCAGGCCGGGCTCTCTCCAATAATTCGCTTTCACCGAGGCAATAGCCGAGATCGTGGTCACGGTGAACGAATAAAACCGCGCCGAACGTCTCTCGTCAGGCCGTGCTCTCTCCAATAATTCGCTTTCACCGAGGCAATAGCCGAGATCGTGGTCACGGTGAACGAATAAAACCGCGCCGAACGTCTCTCGTCAGGCCGTGCTCTCTCCAATAATTCGCTTTCACCGAGGCAATAGCCGAGATCGTGGTCACGGTGAACGAATAAAACCGCGCTGAACGTCTCTCTTCAGGCCGTGCTCTCTCCAATAATTCGCTTTCACCGAGGCAATAGCCAAGATCGTGGTCACAGTGAACGAATAAAACCGCGCCGAACGTCTCTCGTCAGGCCGTGCTCTCTCCAATAATTCGCTTTCACCGAGGCAATAGCCGAGATCGTGGTCACGGTGAACGAATAAAACCGCGCCGAACGTCTCTCGTCAGGCCGTGCTCTCTCCAATAATTCGCTTTCACCGAGGCAATAGCCGAGATCGTGGTCACGGTGAACGAATAAAACCGCGCCGAACGTCTCTCGTCAGGCCGTGCTCTCTCCAATAATTCGCTTTCACCGAGGCAATAGCCGAGATCGTGGTCACGGTGAACGAATAAAACCGCGCCGAACGCCTCTCGTCAGGCCGTGCTCTCTCCAATAATTCGCTTTCACCGAGGCAATAGCCGAGATCGTGGTCACGGTGAACGAATAAAACCGCGCCGAACGTCCCTCGTCAGGCCGTGCTCTCTCCAATAATTCGCTTTCACCGAGGCAATAGCCGAGATCGTGGTCACGGTGAACGAATAAAACCGCGCCGAACGTCTCTCGTCAGGCCGTGCTCTCTCCAATAATTCGCTTTCACCGAGGCAATAGCCGAGATCGTGGTCACGGTGAACGAATAAAACCGCGCCGAACGTCTCTCGTCAGGCCGTGCTCTCTCCAATAATTCGCATTCACCGAGGCAATAGCCGAGATCGTGGTCACGGTGAACGAATAAAACCGCGCCGAACGTCTCTCGTCAGGCCGTGCTCTCTCCAATAATTCGCTTTCACCGAGGCAATAGCCGAGATCGTGGTCACGGTGAACGAATAAAACCGCGCCGAACGTCTCTCGTCAGGCCGTGCTCTCTCCAATAATTCGCTTTCACCGAGGCAATAGCCGAGATCGTGGTCACGGTGAACGAATAAAACCGCGCCGAACGTCTCTCGTCAGGCCGTGCTCTCTCAAATAATTCGCTTTCACGGAGGCAATAGCCGAGATCGTGGTCACGGTGAACGAATAAAACCGCGCCGAACGTCTCTCGTCAGGCCGTGCTCTCTCCAATAATTCGCTTTCACCGAGGCAATAGCCGAGATCGTGGTCACGGTGAACGAATAAAACCGCGCCGAACGTCTCTCGTCAGGCCGTGCTCTCTCCAATAATTCGCTTTCACCGAGGCAATAGCCGAGATCGTGGTCACGGTGAACGAATAAAACCGCGCCGAACGTCTCTCGTCAGGCCGTGCTCTCTCCAATAATTCGCTTTCACCGAGGCAATAGCCGAGATCGTGGTCACGGTGAACGAATAAAACCGCGCCGAACGTCTCTCGTCAGGCCGTGCTCTCTCCAATAATTCGCTTTCACCGAGGCAATAGCCGAGATCGTGGTCACGGTGAACGAATAAAACCGCGCCAAACGTCTCTCGTCAGGCCGTGCTCTCTCCAATAATTCGCTTTCACCGAGGATATAGCCGAGATCGTGGTCACGGTGAACGAATAAAACCGCGCCGAACGTCTCTCGTCAGGCCGTGCTCTCTCCAATAATTCGCTTTCACCGAGGCAATAGCCGAGATCGTGGTCACGGTGAACGAATAAAACCGCGCCGAACGTCTCTCGTCAGGCCGTGCTCTCTCCAATAATTCGCTTTCACCGAGGCAATAGCCGAGATCGTTGTCACGGTGAACGAATAAAACCGCGCCGAACGTCTCTCGTCAGGCCGTGCTCTCTCCAATAATTCGCTTTCACCGAGGCAATAGCCGAGATCGTGGTCACGGTGAACGAATAAAACCGCGCCAAACGTCTCTCGTCAGGCCGTGCTCTCTCCAATAATTCGCTTTCACCGAGGCAATAGCCGAGATCGTGGTCACGGTGAACGAATAAAACCGCGCCAAACGTCTCTCGTCAGGCCGTGCTCTCTCCAATAATTCGCTTTCACCGAGGCAATAGCCGAGATCGTGGTCACGGTGAACGAATAAAACCGCGCCGAACGTCTCTCGTCAGGCCGCGCTCTCTCCAATAATTCGCTTTCACCGAGGCAATAGCCGAGATCGTGGTCACGGTGAACGAATAAAACCGCGCCAAACGTCTCTCGTCAGGCCGTGCTCTCTCCAATAATTCGCTTTCACCGAGGCAATAGCCGAGATCGCGGTCACGGTGAACGAATAAAACCGCGCCAAACGTCTCTCGTCAGGCCGTGCTCTCTCCAATAATTCGCTTTCACCGAGGCAATAGCCGAGATCGTGGTCACGGTGAACGAATAAAACCGCGCCGAACGTCTCTCGTCAGGCCGTGCTCTCTCCAATAATTCGCTTTCACCGAGTCAATAGCCGAGATCGTGGTCACGGTGAACGAATAAAACCGCGCCGAACGTCTCTCGTCAGGCCGTGCTCTCTCCAATAATTCGCTTTTACCGAGGCAATAGCCGAGATCGTGGTCACGGTGAACGAATAAAACCGCGCCAAACGTCTCTCGTCAGGCCGTGCTCTCTCCAATAATGCGCTTCCACCGAGGCAATAGCCGAGATTGTGGTCACGGTTAAAGAATAAAACCGCGCCGAACGTCTCTCGTCAGGCCGTGCTCTCTCCAATAATTCGCTTTCACCGAGGCAATAGCCGAGATCGTGGTCACGGTGAACGAATAAAACCGCGCCGAACGTCTCTCGTCAGGCCTTGCTCTCTCCAATAATTCGCTTTCACCGAGGCAATAGCCGAGATCGTGGTCACGGTGAACGAATAAAACCGCGCCGAACGTCTCTCGTCAGGCCGTGCTCTCTCCAATAATTCGCTTTCACCGAGGCAATAGCCGAGATCGTGGTCACGATGAACGAATAAAACCGCGCCAAACGTCTCTCGTCAGGCCGTGCTCTCTCCAATAATTCGCTTTCACTGAGGCAATAGCCGAGATCGTGGTCACGGTGAACGAATAAAACCGCGCCGAACGTCTCTCGTCAGGCCGTGCTCTCTCCAATAATTCGCTTTCACCGAGGCAATAGCCGAGATCGTGGTCACGGTGAACGAAAAAAACCGCGCCGAACGTCTCTCGTCAGGCCGTGCTCTCTCCAATAATTCGCTTTCACCGAGGCAATGGCCGAGATCGTGGTCACGGTGAACGAATAAAACCGCGCCGAACGTCTCTCGTCAGGCCGTGCTCTCTCCAATAATTCGCTTTCACCGAGGCAATAGCCGAGATCGTGGTCACGGTGAACGAATAAAACCGCGCCGAACGTCTCTCGTCAGGCCGGGCTCTCTCCAATAATTCGCTTTCACCGAGGCAATAGCCGAGATCGTGGTCACGGTGAACGAATAAAACCGCGCCGAACGTCTCTCGTCAGGCCGTGCTCTCTCCAATAATTCGCTTTCACCGAGGCAATAGCCGAGATCGTGGTCACGGTGAACGAATAAAACCGCGCCGAACGTCTCTCGTCAGGCCGTGCTCTCTCCAATAATTCGCTTTCACCGAGGCAATAGCCGAGATCGTGGTCACGGTGAACGAATAAAACCGCGCTGAACGTCTCTCTTCAGGCCGTGCTCTCTCCAATAATTCGCTTTCACCGAGGCAATAGCCAAGATCGTGGTCACAGTGAACGAATAAAACCGCGCCGAACGTCTCTCGTCAGGCCGTGCTCTCTCCAATAATTCGCTTTCACCGAGGCAATAGCCGAGATCGTGGTCACGGTGAACGAATAAAACCGCGCCGAACGTCTCTCGTCAGGCCGTGCTCTCTCCAATAATTCGCTTTCACCGAGGCAATAGCCGAGATCGTGGTCACGGTGAACGAATAAAACCGCGCCGAACGTCTCTCGTCAGGCCGTGCTCTCTCCAATAATTCGCTTTCACCGAGGCAATAGCCGAGATCGTGGTCACGGTGAACGAATAAAACCGCGCCGAACGCCTCTCGTCAGGCCGTGCTCTCTCCAATAATTCGCTTTCACCGAGGCAATAGCCGAGATCGTGGTCACGGTGAACGAATAAAACCGCGCCGAACGTCCCTCGTCAGGCCGTGCTCTCTCCAATAATTCGCTTTCACCGAGGCAATAGCCGAGATCGTGGTCACGGTGAACGAATAAAACCGCGCCGAACGTCTCTCGTCAGGCCGTGCTCTCTCCAATAATTCGCTTTCACCGAGGCAATAGCCGAGATCGTGGTCACGGTGAACGAATAAAACCGCGCCGAACGTCTCTCGTCAGGCCGTGCTCTCTCCAATAATTCGCTTTCACCGAGGCAATAGCCGAGATCGTGGTCACGGTGAACGAATAAAACCGCGCCGAACGTCTCTCGTCAGGCCGTGCTCTCTCCAATAATTCGCATTCACCGAGGCAATAGCCGAGATCGTGGGCACGGTGAACGAATAAAACCGCGCCGAACGTCTCTCGTCAGGCCGTGCTCTCTCCAATAATTCGCTTTCACCGAGGCAATAGCCGAGATCGTGGTCACGGTGAACGAATAAAACCGCGCCGAACGTCTCTCGTCAGGCCGTGCTCTCTCCAATAATTCGCTTTCACCGAGGCAATAGCCGAGATCGTGGTCACGGTGAACGAATAAAACCGCGCCGAACGTCTCTCGTCAGGCCGTGCTCTCTCAAATAATTCGCTTTCACGGAGGCAATAGCCGAGATCGTGGTCACGGTGAACGAATAAAACCGCGCCGAACGTCTCTCGTCAGGCCGTGCTCTCTCCAATAATTCGCTTTCACCGAGGCAATAGCCGAGATCGTGGTCACGGTGAACGAATAAAACCGCGCCGAACGTCTCTCGTCAGGCCGTGCTCTCTCCAATAATTCGCTTTCACCGAGGCAATAGCCGAGATCGTGGTCACGGTGAACGAATAAAACCGCGCCGAACGTCTCTCGTCAGGCCGTGCTCTCTCCAATAATTCGCTTTCACCGAGGCAATAGCCGAGATCGTGGTCACGGTGAACGAATAAAACCGCGCCGAACGTCTCTCGTCAGGCCGTGCTCTCTCCAATAATTCGCTTTCACCGAGGCAATAGCCGAGATCGTGGTCACGGTGAACGAATAAAACCGCGCCAAACGTCTCTCGTCAGGCCGTGCTCTCTCCAATAATTCGCTTTCACCGAGGATATAGCCGAGATCGTGGTCACGGTGAACGAATAAAACCGCGCCGAACGTCTCTCGTCAGGCCGTGCTCTCTCCAATAATTCGCTTTCACCGAGGCAATAGCCGAGATCGTGGTCACGGTGAACGAATAAAACCGCGCCGAACGTCTCTCGTCAGGCCGTGCTCTCTCCAATAATTCGCTTTCACCGAGGCAATAGCCGTGATCGTTGTCACGGTGAACGAATAAAACCGCGCCGAACGTCTCTCGTCAGGCCGTGCTCTCTCCAATAATTCGCTTTCACCGAGGCAATAGCCGAGATCGTGGTCACGGTGAACGAATAAAACCGCGCCAAACGTCTCTCGTCAGGCCGTGCTCTCTCCAATAATTCGCTTTCACCGAGGCAATAGCCGAGATCGTGGTCACGGTGAACGAATAAAACCGCGCCGAACGTCTCTCGTCAGGCCGTGCTCTCTCCAATAATTCGCTTTCACCGAGGCAATAGCCGAGATCATGGTCACGGTGAACGAATAAAACCGCGCCGAACGTCTCTCGTCAGGCCGTGCTCTCTCCAATAATTCGCTTTCACCGAGGCAATAGCCGAGATCGTGGTCACGGTGAACGAATAAAACCGCGCCAAACGTCTCTCGTCAGGCCGTGCTCTCTCCAATAATTCGCTTTCACCGAGGCAATAGCCGAGATCGTGGTCACGGTGAACGAATAAAACCGCGCCAAACGTCTCTCGTCAGGCCGTGCTCTCTCCAATAATTCGCTTTCACCGAGGCAATAGCCGAGATCGTGGTCACGGTGAACGAATAAAACCGCGCCGAACGTCTCTCGTCAGGCCGCGCTCTCTCCAATAATTCGCTTTCACCGAGGCAATAGCCGAGATCGTGGTCACGGTGAACGAATAAAACCGCGCCAAACGTCTCTCGTCAGGCCGTGCTCTCTCCAATAATTCGCTTTCACCGAGGCAATAGCCGAGATCGCGGTCACGGTGAACGAATAAAACCGCGCCAAACGTCTCTCGTCAGGCCGTGCTCTCTCCAATAATTCGCTTTCACCGAGGCAATAGCCGAGATCGTGGTCACGGTGAACGAATAAAACCGCGCCGAACGTCTCTCGTCAGGCCGTGCTCTCTCCAATAATTCGCTTTCACCGAGTCAATAGCCGAGATCGTGGTCACGGTGAACGAATAAAACCGCGCCGAACGTCTCTCGTCAGGCCGTGCTCTCTCCAATAATTCGCTTTTACCGAGGCAATAGCCGAGATCGTGGTCACGGTGAACGAATAAAACCGCGCCAAACGTCTCTCGTCAGGCCGTGCTCTCTCCAATAATGCGCTTCCACCGAGGCAATAGCCGAGATTGTGGTCACGGTGAAAGAATAAAACCGCGCCGAACGTCTCTCGTCAGGCCGTGCTCTCTCCAATAATTCGCTTTCACCGAGGCAATAGCCGAGATCGTGGTCACGGTGAACGAATAAAACCGCGCCGAACGTCTCTCGTCAGGCCTTGCTCTCTCCAATAATTCGCTTTCACCGAGGCAATAGCCGAGATCGTGGTCACGGTGAACGAATAAAACCGCGCCGAACGTCTCTCGTCAGGCCGTGCTCTCTCCAATAATTCGCTTTCACCGAGGCAATAGCCGAGATCGTGGTCACGATGAACGAATAAAACCGCGCCAAACGTCTCTCGTCAGGCCGTGCTCTCTCCAATAATTCGCTTTCACCGAGGCAATAGCCGAGATCGTGGTCACGGTGAACGAATAAAACCGCGCCGAACGTCTCTCGTCAGGCCGTGCTCTCTCCAATAATTCGCTTTCACCGAGGCAATAGCCGAGATCGTGGTCACGGTGAACGAAAAAAACCGCGCCGAACGTCTCTCGTCAGGCCGTGCTCTCTCCAATAATTCGCTTTCACCGAGGCAATGGCCGAGATCGTGGTCACGGTGAACGAATAAAACCGCGCCGAACGTCTCTCGTCAGGCCGTGCTCTCTCCAATAATTCGCTTTCACCGAGGCAATAGCCGAGATCGTGGTCACGGTGAACGAATAAAACCGCGCCGAACGTCTCTCGTCAGGCCGTGCTCTCTCCAATAATTCGCTTTCACCGAGGCAATAGCCGAGATCGTGGTCACGGTGAACGAATAAAACCGCGCCAAACGTCTCTCGTCAGGCCGTGCTCTCTCCAATAATTCGCTTTCACCGAGGCAATAGCCGAGATCGTGGTCACGGTGAACGAATAAAACCGCGCCGAACGTCTCTCGTCAGGCCGTGCTCTCTCCAATAATTCGCTTTCACCGAGGCAATAGCCGAGATCGTGGTCACGGTGAACGAATAAAACCGCGCCGAACGTCTCTCGTCAGGCCGTGCTCTCTCCAATAATTCGCTTTCACCGAGGCAATAGCCGAGATCGTGGTCACGGTGAACGAATAAAACCGCGCCGAACGTCTCTCGTCAGGCCGTGCTCTCTCCAATAATTCGCTTTCACCGAGGCAAAAGCCGAGATCGTGGTCACGGTGAACGAATAAAACCGCGCCAAACGTCTCTCGTCAGGCCGTGCTCTCTCCAATAATTCGCTTTCACCGAGGCAATAGCCGAGATCGTGGTCACGGTGAACGAATAAAACCGCGCCGAACGTCTCTCGTCAGGCCGTGCTCTCTCCAATAATTCGCTTTCACCGAGGCAATAGCCGAGATCGTGGTCACGGTGAACGAATAAAACCGCGCCAAACGTCTCTCGTCAGGCCGTGCTCTCTCCAATAATTCGCTTTCACCGAGGCAATAGCCGAGATCGCGGTCACGGTGAACGAATAAAACCGCGCCGAACGTCTCTCGTCAGGCCGTGCTCTCTCCAATAATTCGCTTTCACCGAGGCAATAGCCAAGATCGTGGTCACGGTGAACGAATAAAACCGCGCCGAACGTCTCTCGTCAGGCCGTGCTCTCTCCAATAATTCGCTTTCACCGAGGCAATAGCCGAGATCGTGGTCACGGTGAACGAATAAAACCGCGCCGAACGTCTCTCGTCAGGCCGTGCTCTCTCCAATAATTCGCTTTCACCGAGTCAATAGCCGAGATCGTGGTCACGGTGAACGAATAAAACCGCGCCGAACGACTCTCGTCAGGCCGTGCTCTCTCCAATAATTCGCTTTCACCGAGGCAATAGCCGAGATCGTGGTCACGGTGAACGAATAAAACCGCGCCAAACGTCTCTCGTCAGGCCGTGCTCTCTCCAATAATTCGCTTTCACCGAGGCAATAGCCGAGATCGTGGTCACGGTGAACGAATAAAACCGCGCCGAACGTCTCTCGTCAGGCCGTGCTCTCTCCAATAATTCGCTTTCACCGAGGCAATAACCAAGATCGTGGTCACGGTGAACGAATAAAACCGCACCGAACGTCTCTCGTCAGGCCGTGCTCTCTCCAATAATTCGCTTTCACCGAGGCAATAGCCGAGATCGTGGTCACGGTGAACGAATAAAACCGCGCCGAACGTCTCTCGTCAGGCCGTGCTCTCTCCAATAATTCGCTTTCACCGAGGCAATAGCCGAGATCGTGGTCACGGTGAACGAATAGAACCGCGCCGAACGTCTCTCGTCAGGCCGTGCTCTCTCCAATAATTCGCTTTCACCGAGGCAATAGCCGAGATCGTGGTCACGGTGAACGAATAAAACCGCGCCAAACGTCTCTCGTCAGGCCGTGCTCTCTCCAATAATTCGCTTTCACCGAGGCAATAGCCGAGATCGTGGTCGCGGTGAACGAATAAAACCGCACCGAACGTCTCTCGTCAGGCCGTGCTCTCTCCAATAATTCGCTTTCACCGAGTCAATAGCCGAGATCGTGGTCACGGTGAACGAATAAAACCGCGCCGAACGTCTCTCGTCAGGCCGTGCTCTCTCCAATAATTCGCTTTTACCGAGGCAATAGCCGAGATCGTGGTCACGGTGAACGAATAAAACCGCGCCAAATGTCTCTCGTCAGGCCGTGCTCTCTCCAATAATTCGCTTCCACCGAGGCAATAGCCGAGATTGTGGTCACGGTGAAAGAATAAAACCGCGCCGAACGTCTCTCGTCAGGCCGTGCTCTCTCCAATAATTCGCTTTCACCGAGGCAATAGCCGAGATCGTGGTCACGGTGAACGAATAAAACCGCGCCGAACGTCTCTCGTCAGGCCTTGCTCTCTCCAATAATTCGCTTTCACCGAGGCAATAGCCGAGATCGTGGTCACGGTGAACGAATAAAACCGCGCCGAACGTCTCTCGTCAGGCCGTGCTCTCTCCAATAATTCGCTTTCACCGAGGCAATAGCCGAGATCGTGGTCACGATGAACGAATAAAACCGCGCCAAACGTCTCTCGTCAGGCCGTGCTCTCTCCAATAATTCGCTTTCACCGAGGCAATAGCCGAGATCGTGGTCACGGTGAACGAATAAAACCGCGCCGAACGTCTCTCGTCAGGCCGTGCTCTCTCCAATAATTCGCTTTCACCGAGGCAATAGCCGAGATCGTGGTCACGGTGAACGAAAAAAACCGCGCCGAACGTCTCTCGTCAGGCCGTGCTCTCTCCAATAATTCGCTTTCACCGAGGCAATGGCCGAGATCGTGGTCACGGTGAACGAATAAAACCGCGCCGAACGTCTCTCGTCAGGCCGTGCTCTCTCCAATAATTCGCTTCCACCGAGGCAATAGCCGAGATCGTGGTCACGGTGAACGAATAAAACCGCGCCGAACGTCTCTCGTCAGGCCGTGCTCTCTCCAATAATTCGCTTTCACCGAGGCAATAGCCGACATCGTGGTCACGGTGAACGAATAAAACCGCGCCAAACGTCTCTCGTCAGGCCGTGCTCTCTCCAATAATTCGCTTTCACCGAGGCAATAGCCGAGATCGTGGTCACGGTGAACGAATAAAACCGCGCCGAACGTCTCTCGTCAGGCCGTGCTCTCTCCAATAATTCGCTTTCACCGAGGCAATAGCCGAGATCGTGGTCACGGTGAACGAATAAAACCGCGCCGAACGTCTCTCGTCAGGCCGTGCTCTCTCCAATAATTCGCTTTCACCGAGGCAATAGCCGAGATCGTGGTCACGGTGAACGAATAAAACCGCGCCGAACGTCTCTCGTCAGGCCGTGCTCTCTCCAATAATTCGCTTTCACCGAGGCAAAAGCCGAGATCGTGGTCACGGTGAACGAATAAAACCGCGCCAAACGTCTCTCGTCGGGCCGTGCTCTCTCCAATAATTCGCTTTCACCGAGGCAATAGCCGAGATCGTGGTCACGGTGAACGAATAAAACCGCGCCGAACGTCTCTCGTCAGGCCGTGCTCTCTCCAATAATTCGCTTTCACCGAGGCAATAGCCGAGATCGTGGTCACGGTGAACGAATAAAACCGCGCCAAACGTCTCTCGTCAGGCCGTGCTCTCTCCAATAATTCGCTTTCACCGAGGCAATAGCCGAGATCGCGGTCACGGTGAACGAATAAAACCGCGCCGAACGTCTCTCGTCAGGCCGTGCTCTCTCCAATAATTCGCTTTCACCGAGGCAATAGCCAAGATCGTGGTCACGGTGAACGAATAAAACCGCGCCGAACGTCTCTCGTCAGGCCGTGCTCTCTCCAATAATTCGCTTTCACCGAGGCAATAGCCGAGATCGTGGTCACGGTGAACGAATAAAACCGCGCCGAACGTCTCTCGTCAGGCCGTGCTCTCTCCAATAATTCGCTTTCACCGAGTCAATAGCCGAGATCGTGGTCACGGTGAACGAATAAAACCGCGCCGAACGACTCTCGTCAGGCCGTGCTCTCTCCAATAATTCGCTATCACCGATGCAATAGCCGAGATCGTGGTCACGGTGAACGAATAAAACCGCGCCAAACGTCTCTCGTCAGGCCGTGCTCTCTCCAATAATTCGCTTTCACCGAGGCAATAGCCGAGATCGTGGTCACGGTGAACGAATAAAACCGCGCCGAACGTCTCTCGTCAGGCCGTGCTCTCTCCAATAATTCGCTTTCACCGAGGCAATAACCAAGATCGTGGTCACGGTGAACGAATAAAACCGCACCGAACGTCTCTCGTCAGGCCGTGCTCTCTCCAATAATTCGCTTTCACCGAGGCAATAGCCGAGATCGTGGTCACGGTGAACGAATAAAACCGCGCCGAACGTCTCTCGTCAGGCCGTGCTCTCTCCAATAATTCGCTTTCACCGAGGCAATAGCCGAGATCGTGGTCACGGTGAACGAATAGAACCGCGCCGAACGTCTCTCGTCAGGCCGTGCTCTCTCCAATAATTCGCTTTCACCGAGGCAATAGCCGAGATCGTGGTCACGGTGAACGAATAAAACCGCGCCAAACGTCTCTCGTCAGGCCGTGCTCTCTCCAATAATTCGCTTTCACCGAGGCAATAGCCGAGATCGTGGTCGCGGTGAACGAATAAAACCGCGCCGAACGTCTCTCGTCAGGCCGTGCTCTCTCCAATAATTCGCTTTCACCGAGGCAATAGCCGAGATCATGGTCACGGTGAACGAATAAAACCGCGCCGAACGTCTCTCGTCAGGCCGTGCTCTCTCCAATAATTCGCTTTCACCGAGGCAATAGCCGAGATCGTGGTCACGGTGAACGAATAAAACCGCGCCAAACGTCTCTCGTCAGGCCGTGCTCTCTCCAATAATTCGCTTTCACCGAGGCAATAGCCGAGATCGTGGTCACGGTGAACGAATAAAACCGCGCCGAACGTCTCTCGTCAGGCCGTGCTCTCTCCAATAATTCGCTTTCACCGAGGCAATAGCCGAGATCGTGGTCACGGTGAACGAATAAAACCGCGCCGAACGTCTCTCGTCAGGCCGTGCTCTCTCCAATAATTCGCTTTCACCGAGGCAATAGCCGAGATCGTGGTCACGGTGAACGAATAAAACCGCGCCGAACGTCTCTCGTCAGGCCGTGCTCTCTCCAATAATTCGCTTTCACCGAGGCAATAGCCGAGATCGTGGTCACGGTGAACGAATAAAACCGCGCCGAACGTCTCTCGTCAGGCCGTGCTCTCTCCAATAATTCGCTTTCACCGAGGCAATAGCCGAGATCGTGGTCACGGTGAACGAATAAAACCGCGCCAAACGTCTCTCGTCAGGCCGTGCTCTCTCCAATAATTCGCTTTCACCGAGGCAATAGCCGAGATCGTGGTCACGGTGAACGAATAAAACCGCGCCAAACGTCTCTCGTCAGGCCGTGCTCTCTCCAATAATTCGCTTTCACCGAGGCAATAGCCGAGATTGTGGTCACGGTGAACGAATAAAACCGCGCCGAACATCTCTCGTCAGGCCGTGCTCTCTCCAATAATTCGCTTTCACCGAGGCAATAGCCGAGATCGTGGTCACGGTGAACGAATAAAACCGCGCCGAACGTCTCTCGTCAGGCCGTGCTCTCTCCAATAATTCGCTTTCACCGAGGCAATAGCCGAGATCGTGGTCGCGGTGAACGAATAAAACCGCGCCAAACGTCTCTCGTCAGGCCGTGCTCTCTCCAATAATTCGCTTTCACCGAGACAATAGCCGAGATCGTGGTCACGGTGAACGAATAAAACCGCGCCGAACGTCTCTCGTCAGGCCGTGCTCTCTCCAATAATTCGCTTTCACCGAGGCAATAGCCGAGATCGTGGTCACGGTGAACGAATAAAACCGCGCCGAACGTCTCTCGTCAGGCCGTGCTCTCTCTAATATTTCGCTTTCACCGAGGCAATAGCCGAGATCGTGGTCACGGTGAACGAATAAAACCGCGCCGAACGTCTCTCGTCAGGCCGTGCTCTCTCCAATAATTCGCTTTCACCGAGGCAATAGCCGAGATCGTGGTCACGGTGAACGAATAAAACCGCGCCGAACGTCTCTCGTCAGGCCGTGCTCTCTCCAATAATTCGCTTTCACCGAGGCAATAGCCGAGATCGTGGTCACGGTGAACGAATAAAACCGCGCCAAACGTCTCTCGTCAGGCCGTGCTCTCTCCAATAATTCGCTTTCACCGAGGCAATAGCCGAGATCGTGGTCACGGTGAACGAATAAAACCGCGCCGAACGTCTCTCGTCAGGCCGTGCTCTCTCCAATAATTCGCTTTCACCGAGGCAATAGCCGAGATCGTGGTCACGGTGAACGAATAAAACCGCGCCGAACGTCTCTCGTCAGGCCGTGCTCTCTCCAATAATTCGCTTTCACCGAGGCAATAGCCGAGATCGTGGTCACGGTGAACGAATAAAACCGCGCCGAACGTCTCTCTTCAGGCCGTGCTCTCTCCAATAATTCGCTTTCACCGAGGCAATAGCCGAGATCGTGGTCACGGTGAACGAATAAAACCGCGCCGAACGTCTCTCGTCAGGCCGTGCTCTCTCCAATAATTCGCTTTCACCGAGGCAATAGCCGCGATCGTGGTCACGGTGAACGAATAAAACCGCGCCGAACGTCTCTCGTCAGGCCGTGCTCTCTCCAATAATTCGCTTTCACCGAGGCAATAGCCGAGATCGTGGTCACGGTGAACGAATAAAACCGCGCCGAACGTCTCTCGTCAGGCCGTGCTCTCTCCAATAATTCGCTTTCACCGAGGCAATAGCCGAGATCGTGGTCACGGTGAACGAATAAAACCGCGCCGAACGTCTCTCGTCAGGCCGTGCTCTCTCCAATAATTCGCTTTCACCGAGGCAATAGCCGAGATCGTGGTCACGGTGAACGAATAAAACCGCGCCGAACGTCTCTGGTCAGGCCGTGCTCTCTCCAATAATTCGCTTTCACCGAGGCAATAGCCGAGATCGTGGTCACGGTGAACGAATAAAACCGCGCCGAACGTCTCTCGTCAGGCCATGCTCTCTCCAATAATTCGCTTTCACCGAGGCAATAGCCGAGATCGTGGTCACGGTGAACGAATAAAACCGCGCCGAACGTCTCTCGTCAGGCCGTGCTCTCTCCAATAATTCGCTTTCACCGAGGCAATAGCCGAGATCGTGGTCACGGTGAACGAATAAAACCGCGCCGAACGTCTCTCGTCAGGCCGTGCTCTCTCCAATAATTCGCTTTCACCGAGGCAATAGCCGAGATCGTGGTCACGGTGAACGAATAAAACCGCGCCGAACGTCTCTCGTCAGGCCGTGCTCTCTCCAATAATTCGCTTTCACCGAGGCAATAGCCGAGATCGTGGTCACGGTGAACGAATAAAACCGCGCCGAACGTCTCTCGTCAGGCCGTGCTCTCTCCAATAATTCGCTTTCACCGAGGCAATAGCCGAGATCGTGGTCACGGTGAACGAATAAAACCGCGCCGAACGTCTCTCGTCTGGCCGTGCTCTCTCCAATAATTCGCTTTCACCGAGGCAATAGCCGAGATCGTGGTCACGGTGAACGAATAAAACCGCGCCGAACGTCTCTCTTCAGGCCGTGCTCTCTCCAATAATTCGCTTTCACCGAGGCAATAGCCGAGATCGTGGTCACGGTGAACGACTAAAACCGCGCCGAACGTCTCTCGTCAGGCCGTGCTCTCTCCAATAATTCGCTTTCACCGAGGCAATAGCCGCGATCGTGGTCACGGTGAACGAATAAAACCGCGCCGAACGTCTCTCGTCAGGCCGTGCTCTCTCCAATAATTCGCTTTCACCGAGGCAATAGCCGAGATCGTGGTCACGGTGAACGAATAAAACCGCGCCGAACGTCTCTCGTCAGGCCGTGCTCTCTCCAATAATTCACTTTCACCGAGGCAATAGCCGAGATCGTGGTCACGGTGAACGAATAAAACCGCGCCGAACGTCTCTCGTCAGGCCGTGCTCTCTCCAATAATTCGCTTTCACCGAGGCAATAGCTGAGATCGTGGTCACGGTGAACGAATAAAACGGCGCCAAACGTCTCTCGTCAGGCCGTGCTCTCTCCAATAATTCGCTTTCACCGAGGCAATAGCCGAGATCGTGGTCACGGTGAACGAATAAAACGGCGCCAAACGTCTCTCGTCAGGCCGTGCTCTCTCCAATAATTCGCTTTCACCGAGGCAATAGCCGAGATCGTGGTCACGGTGAACGAATAAAACCGCGCCGAACGTCTCTCGTCAGGCCGTGCTCTCTCCAATAATTCGTTTTCACCGAGGCAATAGCCGAGATCGTGGTCACGGTGAACGAATAAAACCGCGCCGAACGTCTCTCGTCAGGCCGTGCTCTCTCCAATAATTCGCTTTCACCGAGGCAATAGCCGAGATCGTGGTCACGGTGAACGAATAAAACCGCGCCGAACGTCTCTCGTCAGGCCGTGCTCTCTCCAATAATTCGCTTTCACGGAGGCAATAGCCGAGATCGTGGTCACGGTGAACGAATAAAACCGCGCCGAACGTCTCTCGTCAGGCCGTGCTCTCTCCAATAATTCGCTTTCCCCGAGGCAATAGCCGAGATCGTGGTCACGGTGAATGAATAAAACCGCGCCGAACGTCTCTCGTCAGGCCGTGCTCTCTCCAATAATTCGCTTTCACCCAGGCAATAGCCGAGATCGTGGTCACGGTGAACGAATAAAACCGCGCCGAACGTCTCTCGTCAGGCCGTGCTCTCTCCAATAATTCGCTTTCACCCAGGCAATAGCCGAGATCGTGGTCACGGTGAACGAATAAAACCGCGCCGAACGTCTCTCGTCAGGCCGTGCTCTCTCCAATAATTCGCTTTCACCGAGGCAATAGCCGAGATCATGGTCACGGTGAACAAATAAAACCGCGCCGAACGTCTCTCGTCAGGCCGTGCTCTCTCCAATAATTCGCTTTCACCCAGGCAATAGCCGAGATCGTGGTCACGGTGAACGAATAAAACCGCGCCGAACGTCTCTCGTCAGGCCGTGCTCTCTCCAATAATTCGCTTTCACCGAGGCAATAGCCGAGATCGTGGTCACGGTGAACGAATAAAACCGCGCCGAACGTCTCTCGTCAGGCCGTGCTCTCTCCAATAATTCGCTTTCACCGAGGCAATAGCCGAGATCGTTGTCACGGTGAACGAATAAAACCCCGCCGAACGTCTCTCGTCAGGCCGTGCTCTCTCCAATAATTCGCTTTCACCGAGGCAATAGCCGAGATCGTGGTCACGGTGAACGAATAAAACAGCGCCGAGCGTCCTCTCGTCAGGCCGTGCTCTCTCCAATAATTCGCTTTCACCGAGGCAATAGCCGAGATCGTGGTCACGGTGAACGAATAAAACCGCGCCGAACGTCTCTCGTCAGGCCGTGCTCTCTCCAATAATTCGCTTTCACCGAGGCAATAGCCAAGATCGTGGTCACGGTGAACGAATAAAACCGCGCCGAACGTCTCTCGTCAGGCCGTGCTCTCTCCAATAATTCGCTTTCACCGAGGCAATAGCCGAGATCGTGGTCACGGTGAACGAATAAAACCGCGCCGAACGTCTCTCGTCAGGCCGTGCTCTCTCCAATAATTCGCTTTCACCGAGGCAATAGCCGAGATCGTGGTCACGGTGAACGAATAAAACCGCGCCGAACGTCTCTCGTCAGGCCGTGCTCTCTCCAATAATTCGCTTTCACCGAGGCAATAGCCGAGATCGTGGTCACGGTGAACGAATAAAACCGCGCCGAACGTCTCTCGTTAGGCCGTACTCTCTCCAATAATTCGCTTTCACCGAGGCAATAGCCGAGATCGTGGTCACGGTGAACGAATAAAACCGCGCCGAACGTCTCTCGTCAGGCCGTGCTCTCTCCAATAATTCGCTTTCACCGAGGCAATAGCCGAGATCGTGGTCACGGTGAACGAATAAAACCGCGCCGAACGTCTCTCGTCAGTCCGTGCTCTCTCCAATAATTCGCTTTCACCGAGGCAATAGCCGAGATCGTGGTCACGGTGAACGAATAAAACCGCGCCGAACGTCTCTCGTCAGGCCGTGCTCTCTCCAATAATTCGCTTTCACCGAGGCAATAGCCGAGATCGTGGTCACGGTGAACGAATAAAACCGCGCCGAACGTCTCTCGTCAGGCCGCGCTCTCTCCAATAATTCGCTTTCACCCAGGCAATAGCCGAGATCGTGGTCACGGTGAACGAATAAAACGGCGCCAAACGTCTCTCGTCAGGCCGTGCTCTCTCCAATAATTCGCTTTCACCGAGGCAATAGCCGAGATCGTGGTCACGGTGAACGAATAAAACGGCGCCAAAACGTCTCTCGTCAGGCCGTGCTCTCTCCAATAATTCGCTTTCACCGAGGCAATAGCCGAGATCGTGGTCACGGTGAACGAATAAAACCGCGCCGAACGTCTCTCGTCAGGCCGTGCTCTCTCGAATAATTCGCTTTCACCGAGGCAATAGCCGAGATCGTGGTCACGGTGAACGAATAAAACCGCGCCGAACGTCTCTCGTCAGGCCGTGCTCTCTCCAATAATTCGCTTTCCACCCGAGGCAATAGCCGAGATCGTGGTCACCGGTGAACGAATAAAACCGCGCCGAACGTCTCTCGTCAGGCCGTGCTCTCTCCAATAATTCGCTTTCACCGAGGCAATAGCCGAGATCGTGGTCACGGTGAACGAATAAAACCGCGCCGAACGTCTCTCGTCAGGCCGTGCTCTCTCCAATAATTCGCTTTCACCGAGGCAATAGCCGAGATCGTGGTCACGGTGAACGAATAAAACCGCGCCGAACGTCTCTCGTCAGGCCGTGCTCTCTCCAATAATTCGCTTTCACCGAGGCAATAGCCGAGATCGTGGTCACGGTGAACGAATAAAACCGCGCCGAACGTCTCTCGTCAGGCCGTGCTCTCTCCAATAATTCGCTTTCACCCAGGCAATAGCCGAGATCGTGGTCACGGTGAACGAATAAAACCGCGCCGAACGTCTCTCGTCAGGCCGTGCTCTCTCCAATAATTCGCTTTCACCGAGGCAATAGCCGAGATCGTGGTCACGGTGAACGAATAAAACCGCGCCGAACGTCTCTCGTCAGGCCGTGCTCTCTCCAATAGTTCGCTTTCACCCAGGCAATAGCCGAGATCGTGGTCACGGTGAACGAATAAAACCGCGCCGAACGTCTCTCGTCAGGCCGTGCTCTCTCCAATAATTCGCTTTCACCGAGGCAATAGCCGAGATCGTGGTCACGGAGAACGAATAAAACCGCGCCGAACGTCTCTCGTCAGGCCGTGCTCTCTCCAATAATTCGCTTTCACCGAGGCAATAGCCGAGATCGTGGTCACGGTGAACGAATAAAACCGCGCCGAACGTCTCTCGTCAGGCCGTGCTCTCTCCAATAATTCGCTTTCACCGAGGCAATAGCCGAGATGGTGGTCACGGTGAACGAATAAAACCGCGCCGAACGTCTCTCGTCAGGCCGTGCTCTCTCCAATAATTCGCTTTCACCCAGGCAATAGCCGAGATCGTGGTCACGGTGAACGAATAAAACCGCGCCGAACGTCTCTCGTCAGGCCGTGCTCTCTCCAATAATTTGCTTTCACCGAGGCAATAGCCGAGATCGTGGTCACGGTGAACGAATAAAACCGCGCCGAACGTCTCCCGTCAGGCCGTGCTCTCTCCAATAATTCGCTTTCACCGAGGCAATAGCCGAGATCGTGGTCACGGTGAACGAATAAAACCGCGCCGAACGTCTCTCGTCAGGCCGTGCTCTCTCCAATAATTCGCTTTCACCGAGGCAATAGCCGAGATTGTGGTCACGGTGAACGAATAAAACCGCGCCGAACATCTCTCGTCAGGCCGTGCTCTCTCCAATAATTCGCTTTCACCCGGGCAATAGCCGAGATCGTGGTCACGGTGAACGAATAAAACCGCGCCGAACGTCTCTCGTCAGGCCGTGCTCTCTCCAATAGTTCGCTTTCACCGAGGCAATAGCCGAGATCGTGGTCACGGTGAACGAATAAAACCGCGCCGAACGTCTCTCGTCAGGCCGTGCTCTCTCCAATAATTCGCTTTCACCGAGGCAATAGCCGAGATCGTGGTCACGGTGAACGAATAAAACCGCGCCGAACGTCTCTCGTCAGGTCGTGCTCTCTCCAATAATTCGCTTTCACCGAGGCAATAGCCGAGATCGTGGTCACGGTGAACGAATAAAACCGCGCCGAACGTCTCTCGTCAGGCCGTGCTCTCTCCAATAATTCGCTTTCACCGATGCAATAGCCGAGATCGTGGTCACGGTGAACGAATAAAACCGCGCCGAACGTCTCTCGTCAGGCCGTGCTCTCTCCAATAATTCGCTTTCACCGAGGCAATAGCCGAGATCGTGGTCACGGTGAACGAATAAAACCGCGCCGAACGTCTCTCGTCAGGCCGTGCTCTCTCCAATAATTCGCTTCTACCCAGGCAATAGCCGAGATCGTGGTCACGGTGAACGAATAAAACCGCGCCGAACGTCTCTCGTCAGGCCGTGCTCTCTCCAATAATTCGCTTTCACCGAGGCAATAGCCGAGATCGTGGTCACGGTGAACGAATAAAACCGCGCCGAAACGTCTCTCGTCAGGCCGTGCTCTCTCCAATAATTCGCTTTCACCGAGGCAATAGCCGAGATCGTGGTCACGGTGAACGAATAAAACCGCGCCGAACGTCTCTCGTCAGGCCGTGCTCTCTCAATATTTCGCTTTCACCGAGGCAATAGCCGAGATCGTGGTCACGGTGAACGAATAAAACCGCGCCGAACGTCTCTCGTCAGGCCGTGCTCTCTCCAATAATTCGCTTTCACCCAGGCAATAGCCGAGATCGTGGTCACGGTGAACGAATAAAACCGCGCCGAACGTCTCTCGTCAGGCCGTGCTCTCTCCAATAATTCGCTTTCACAAAGGCAATAGCCGAGATCGTGGTCACGGTGAACGAATAAAACGGCGCCAAACGTCTCTCGTCAGGCCGTGCACTCTCCAATAATTCGCTTTCACCCAGGCAATAGCCGAGATCTTGGTCACGGTGAACGAATAAAACCGCGCCGAACGTCTCTCGTCAGGCCGTGCTCTCTCCAATAATTCGCTTTCACCGAGGCAATAGCCGAGATCGTGGTCACGGTGAACGAATAAAACGGCGCCAAACGTCTCTCGTCAGGCCGTGCTCTCTCCAATAATTCGCTTTCACCCAGGCTATAGCCGAGATCGTGGTCACGGTGAACGAATAAACCGCGCCGAACGTCTCTCGTCAGGCCGTGCTCTCTCCAATAATTCGCTTTCACCGAGGCAATAGCCGAGATCGTGGTCACGGTGAACGAATAAAACCGCGCCGAACGTCTCTCGTCAGGCCGTGCACTCTCCAATAATTCGCTTTCACCCAGGCAATAGCCGAGATCGTGGTCACGGTGAACGAATAAAACCGCGCCGAACGTCTCTCGTCAGGCTGTGCTCTCTCCAATAATTCGCTTTCACCCAGGCAATAGCCGAGATCGTGGTCACGGTGAACGAATAAAACCGCGCCGAACGTCTCTCGTCAGGCCGTGCTCTCTCCAATAATTCGCTTTCACCCAGGCATTAGCCGAGATCTTGGTCACGGTGAACGAATAAAACCGCGCCGAACGTCTCTCGTCAGGCCGTGCAATCTCCAATAATTGGCTTTCACCGAGGCAATAGCCGAGATCGTGGTCACGGTGAACGAATAAAACGGCGCCAAACGTCTCTCGTCAGGCCGTGCTCTCTCCAATAATTCGCTTTCACCCAGGGAATAGCCGAGATCGTGGTCACGGTGAACGAATAAAACCGCGCCGAACGTCTCTCGTCAGGCCGTGCTCTCTCCAATAATTCGCTTTCACCGGCAATAGACGAGATCGTGGTCACGGTGAACGAATAAAACCGCGCCGAACGTCTCTCGTCAGGCCGTGCTCTCTCCAATAATTCGCTTTCACCGAGGCAATAGCCGAGATCGTGGTCACGGTGAACGAATAAAACCGCGCCGAACGTCTCTCGTCAGGCCGTGCTCTCTCCAATAATTCGCTTTCACCGAGGCAATAGCCGAGATCGTGGTCACGGTGAACGAATAAAACCGCGCCAAACGTCTCTCGTCAGGCCGTGCTCTCTCCAATAATTCGCTTTCACCGAGGCAATAGCCGAGATCGTGGTCACGGTGAACGAATAAAACCGCGCCGAACGTCTCTCGTCAGGCCGTGCTCTCTCCAATATTTCGCTTTCACCGAGGCAATAGCCGAGATCGTGGTCACGGTGAACGAATAAAACCGCGCCAAACGTCTCTCGTCAGGCCGTGCTCTCTCCAATAATTCGCTTTCACCGAGGCAATAGCCGAGATCGTGGTCACGGTGAACGAATAAGACCGCGCCGAACGTCTCTCGTCAGGCCGTGCTCTCTCCAATAATTCGCTTTCACCGAGGCAATAGCCGAGATCGTGGTCACGGTGAACGAATAAAACCGCGCCGAACGTCTCTTGTCAGGCCGTGCTCTCTCCAATAATTCGCTTTCACCGAGGCAATAGCCGAGATCGTGGTCACGGTGAACGAATAAAACCGAGCCGAACGTCTCTCGTCAGGCCGTGCTCTCTCCAATAATTCGCTTTCACCGAGGCAATAGCCGAGATCGTGGTCACGGTGAACAAATAAAACCGCGCCGAACGTCTCTCGTCAGGCCGTGCTCTCTCCAATAATTCGCTTCCACCGAGGCAATAGCCGAGATCGTGGTCACGGTGAACGAATAAAACCGCACCGAACGTCTCTCGTCAGGCCGTGCTCTCTCCAATAATTCGCTTTCACCGAGGCAATAGCCGAGATCGTGGTCACGGTGAACGAATAAAACCGCGCCGAACGTCTCTCGTCAGGCCGTGCTCTCTCCAATAATTCGCTTTCACCGAGGCAATAGCCGAGATCGTGGTCACGGTGAACGAATAAAACCGCGCCGAACGTCTCTCGTCAGGCCGTGCTCTCTCCAATAATTCGCTTTCACCGAGGCAATAGCCGAGATCGTGGTCACGGTGAACGAATAAAACCGCGCCGAACGTCTCTCGTCAGGCCGTGCTCTCTCCAATAATTCGCTTTCACCGAGGCAATAGCCGAGATCGTGGTCACGGTGAACGAATAAAACCGCGCCGAACGTCTCTTGTCAGGCCGTGCTCTCTCCAATAATTCGCTTTCACCGAGGCAATAGCCGAGATCGTGGTCACGGTGAACGAATAAAACCGCGCCGAACGTCTCTCGTCAGGCCGTGCTCTCTCCAATAATTCGCTTTCACCGAGGCAATAGCCGAGATCGTGGTCACGGTGAACGAATAAAACCGCGCCGAACGTCTCTCGTCAGGCCGTGCTCTCTCCAATAATTCGCTTTCACCGAGGCAATAGCCGAGATCGTGGTCACGGTGAACGAATAAAACCGCGCCGAACGTCTCTCGTCAGGCCGTGCTCTCTCCAATAATTCGCTTTCACCGAGGCAATAGCCGAGATCGTGGTCACGGTGAACGAATAAAACCGCGCCGAACGTCTCTGGTCAGGCCGTGCTCTCTCCAATAATTCGCTTTCACCGAGGCAATAGCCGAGATCGTGGTCACGGTGAACGAATAAAACCGTGCCGAACGTCTCTTGTCAGGCCGTGCTCTCTCCAATAATTCGCTTTCACCGAGGCAATAGCCGAGATCGTGGTCACGGTGAACGAATAAAACCGCGCCGAACGTCTCTTGTCAGGCCGTGCTCTCTCCAATAATTCGCTTTCACCGAGGCAATAGCCGAGATCGCGGTCACGGTGAACGAATAAAACCGCGCCGAACGTCTCTTGTCTGGCCGTGCTCTCTCCAATAATTCGCTTTCACCGAGGCAATAGCCGAGATCGTGGTCACGGTGAACGAATAAAACCGCGCCGAACGTCTCTCGTCAGGCCGTGATCTATCCAATAATTCGCTTTCACCGAGGCAATAGCCGAGATCGTGGTCACGGTGAACGAATAAAACCGCGCCGAACGTCTCTCGTCAGGCCGTGCTCTCTCCAATAATTCGCTTTCACCGAGGCAATAGCCGAGATCGTGGTCACGGTGAACGAATAAAACCGCGCCGAACGTCTCTCGTCAGGCCGTGCTCTCTCCAATAATTCGCTTTCACCGAGGCAATAGCCGAGATCGTGGTCACGGTGAACGAATAAAACCGCGCCGAACGTCTCTCGTCAGGCCGTGCTCTCTCCAATAATTCGCTTTCACCGAGGCAATAGCCGAGATCGTGGTCACAGTGAACGAATAAAACCGCGCCGAACGTCTCTCGTCAGGCCGTGCTCTCTCCAATAATTCGCTTTCACCGAGGCAATAGCCGAGATCGTGGTCACGGTGAACGAATAAAACCGCGCCGAACGTCTCTCGTCAGGCCGTGCTCTCTCCAATAATTCGCTTTCACCGAGGCAATAGCCGAGATCGTGGTCACGGTGAACGAATAAAACGGCGCCGAACGTCTCTCGTCAGGCCGTGCTCTCTCCAGTAATTCGCTTTCACCGAGGCAATAGCCGAGATCGTGGTCCCGGTGAACGAATAAAACGGCGCCGAACGTCTCTCGTCAGGCCGTGCTCTCTCCAATAATTCGCTTTGACCGAGGCAATAGCCGAGATCGTGGTCACGGTGAACGAATAAAACCGCGCCAAACGTCTCTCGTCAGGCCGTGCTCTCTCCAATAATTCGCTTTCACCGAGGCAATAGCCGAGATCGTGGTCACGGTGAACGAATAAAACGGCGCCAAACGTCTCTCGTCAGGCCGTGCTCTCTCCAATAATTCGCTTTCACCGAGGCAATAGCCGAGATCGTGGTCACGGTGAACGAATAAAACCGCGCCGAACGTCTCTCGTCAGGCCGTGCTCTCTCCAATAATTCGCTTTCACCGAGGCAATAGCCGAGATCGTGGTCACGGTGAACGAATAAAACCGCGCCGAACGTCTCTCGTCAGGCCGTGCTCTCTCCAATAATTCGCTTTCACCGAGGCAATAGCCGAGATCGTGGTCACGGTGAACGAATAAAACCGCGCCAAACGTCTCTCGTCAGGCCGTGCTCTCTCCAATAATTCGCTTTCACCGAGGCAATAGCCGAGATCGTGGTCACGGTGAACGAATAAAACCGCGCCGAACGTCTCTCGTCAGGCCGTGCTCTCTCCAATAATTCGCTTTCACCGAGGCAATAGCCGAGATCGTGGTCACGGTGAACGAATAAAACCGCGCCAAACGTCTCTCGTCAGGCCGTGCTCTCTCCAATCTTTGGCTTTCACCGAGGCAATAGCCGAGATCGTGGTCACGGTGAACGAATAAAACCGCGCCGAACGTCTCTCGTCAGGCCGTGCTCTCTCCAATAATTCGCTTTCACCGAGGCAATAGCCGAGATCGTGGTCACGGTGAACAAATCAAACCGCGCCAAACGTCTCTCGTCAGGCCGTGCTCTCTCCAATAATTCGCTTTCACCGAGGCAATAGCCGAGATCGTGGTCACGGTGAACGAATAAAACCGCGCCGAACGTCTCTCGTCAGGCCGTGCTCTCTCCAATAATTCGCTTTCACCGAGGCAATAGCCGAGATCGTGGTCACGGTGAACGAATAAAACGGCGCCGAACGTCTCTCGTCAGGCCGTGCTCTCTCCAATAATTCGCTTTCACGGAGGCAATAGCCGAGATCGTGGTCACGGTGAACGAATAAAACGGCGCCGAACGTCTCTCGTCAGGCCGTGCTCTCTCCAATAATTCGCTTTCACCGAGGCAATAGCCGAGATCGTGGTCACGGTGAACGAATAAAACCGCGCCGAACGTCTCTCGTCAGGCCGTGCTCTCTCCAATAATTCGCTTTCACCGAGGCAATAGCCGAGATCGTGGTCACGGTGAACGAATAAAACGGCGCCAAACGTCTCTCGTCAGGCCGTGCTCTCTCCAATAATTCGCTTTCACCGAGGCAATAGCCGAGATCGTGGTCACGGTGAACGAATAAGACCGCGCCGAACGTCTCTCGTCAGGCCGTGCTCTCTCCAATATTTCGCTTTCACCGAGGCAATAGCCGAGATCGTGGTCACGGTGAACGAATAAAACCGCGCCAAACGTCTCTCGTCAGGCCGTGCTCTCTCCAATAATTCGCTTTCACCGAGGCAATAGCCGAGATCGTGGTCACGGTGAACGAATAAAACCGCGCCAAACGTCTCTCGTCAGGCCGTGCTCTCTTTAATAATTCGCTTTCACCGAGGCAATAGCCGAGATCGTGGTCACGGTGAACGAATAAAACCGCGCCGAACGTCTCTCGTCAGGCCGTGCTCTCTCCAATAATTCGCTTTCACCGAGGCAATAGCCAAGATCGTGGTCACGGTGAACGAATAAAACCGCGCCAAACGTCTCTCGTCAGGCCGTGCTCTCTCCAATAATTCGCTTTCACCGAGGCAATAGCCGAGATCGTGGTCACGGTGAACGAATAAAACCGCGCCAAACGTCTCTCGTCAGGCCGTGCTCTCTCCAATAATTCGCTTTCACCGAGGCAATAGCCGAGATCGTGGTCACGGTGAACGAATAAAACCGCGCCAAACGTCTCTCGTCAGGCCGTGCTCTCTCCAATAATTCGCTTTCACCGAGGCAATAGCCAAGATCGTGGTCACGGTGAACGAATAAAACCGCGCTGAACGTCTCTCGTCAGGCCGTGCTCTCTCCATTAATTCGCTTTCACCGAGGCAATAGCCGAGATCGTGGTCACGGTGAACGAATAAAACCGCGCCAAACGTCTCTCGTCAGGCCTCGCTCTCTCCAATAATTCGCTTTCACCGAGGCAATAGCCGAGATCGTGGTCACGGTGAACGAATAAAACCGCGCCAAACGTCTCTCGTCAGGCCGTGCTCTCTCCAATAATTCGCTTTCACCGAGGCAATAGCCGAGATCGTGGTCACGGTGAACGAATAAAACCGCGCCGAACGTCTCTCGTCAGGCCGTGCTCTCTCCAATAATTCGCTTTCACCGAGGCAATAGCCGAGATCGTATTCACGGTGAACGAATAAAACGGCGCCGAACGTCTCTCGTCAGGCCGTGCTCTCTCCAATTATTCGCTTTCACCGAGGCAATAGCCGAGATCGTGGTCACGGTGAACGAATAAAACCGCGCCGAACGTCTCTCGTCAGGCCGTGCTCTCTCCAATAATTCGCTTTCACCGAGGCAATAGCCGAGATCGTGGTCACGGTGAACGAATAAAACCGCGCCAAACGTCTCTCGTCAGGCCGTGCTCTCTCCAATAATTCGCTTTCACCGAGGCAAGAGCCGAGATCGTGGTCACGGTGAACGAATAAAACCGCGCCGAACGTCTCTCGTCAGGCCGTGCTCTCTCCAATAATTCGCTTTCACCGAGGCAATAGCCGAGATCGTGGTCACGGTGAACGAATAAAACGGCGCCGAACGTCTCTCGTCAGGCCGTGCTCTCTCCAATAATTCGCTTTCACCGAGGCAATAGCCGAGATCGTGGTCACGGTGAACGAATAAAACCGGGCCGAACGTCTCTCGTCAGGCCGTGCTCTCTTCAATAATTCGCTTTCACCGAGGCAATAGCCGAGATCGTGGTCACGGTGAACGAATAAAACGGCGCCGAACGTCTCTCGTCAGGCCGTGCTCTCTCCAATAATTCGCTTTCACCGAGGCAATAGACGAGATCGTGGTCACGGTGAACGAATAAAACCGCGCCAAACGTCTCTCGTCAGGCCGTGCTCTCTCCAATAATTCGCTTTCAACGAGGCAATAGCCGAGATCGTGGTCACGGTGAACGAATAAAACGGCGCCGAACGTCTCTCGTCAGGCCGTGCTCTCTCCAATAATTCGCTTTCACCGAGGCAATAGCCGAGATCGTGGTCACGGTGAACGAATAAAACCGCGCCAAACGTCTCTCGTCAGGCCGTGCTCTCTCCAATAATTCGCTTTCAACGAGGCAATAGCCGAGATCGTGGTCACGGTGAACGAATAAAACGGCGCCGAACGTCTCTCGTCAGGCCGTGCTCTCTCCAATAATTCGCTTTCACCGAGGCAATAGCCGAGATCGTGGTCACGGTGAACGAATAAAACCGCGCCAAACGTCTCTCGTCAGGCCGTGCTCTCTCCAATAATTCGCTTTCAACGAGGCAATAGCCGAGATCGTGGTCACGGTGAACGAATAAAACCGCGCCAAACGTCTCTCGTCAGGCCGTGCTCTCCCCAATAATTCGCTTTCACCGAGGCAATAGCCGAGATCGTTGTCACGGTGAACGAATAAAACCGCGCCAAACGTCTCTCGTCAGGCCGTGCTCTCTCCAATAATTCGCTTTCAACGAGGCAATAGCCGAGATCGTGGTCACGGTGAACGAATAAAACCGCGCCGAACGTCTCTCGTCAGGCCGTGCTCTCTCCAATAATTTGCTTTCACCGAGGCAATAGCCGAGATCGTGGTCACGGTGAACAAATAAAACGGCGCCGAACGTCTCTCGTCAGGCCGTGCTCTCTCCAATAATTCGCTTTCACCGAGGCAATAGCCGAGATCGTGGTCACGGTGAACGAATAAAACCGCGCCGAACGTCTCTCGTCAGGCCGTGCTCTCTCCAATAATTCGCTTTCACCGAGGCAATAGCCGAGATCGTGGTCACGGTGAACGAATAAAACGGCGCCGAACGTCTCTCGTCAGGCCGTGCTCTCTCCAATAATTCGCTTTCACCGAGGCAATAGCCGAGATCGTGGTCACGGTGAACGAATAAAACCGCGCCAAACGTCTCTCGTCAGGCCGTGCTCTCTCCAATAATTCGCTTTCACCGAGGCAATAGCCGAGATCGTGGTCACGGTGAACGAATAAAACCGCGCCAAACGTCTCTCGTCAGGCCGTGCTCTCTCCAATAATTCGCTTTCACCGAGGCAATAGCCGAGATCGTGGTCACGGTGAACGAATAAAACCGCGCCAAACGTCTCTCGTCAGGCCGTGCTCTCTCCAATAATTCGCTTTCACCGAGGCAATAGCCAAGATCGTGGTCACGGTGAACGAATAAAACCGCGCCAAACGTCTCTCGTCAGGCCGTGCTCTCTCCAATAATTCGCTTTCACCGAGGCAATAGCCGAGATCGTGGTCACGGTGAACGAATAAAACCGCGCCAAACGTCTCTCATCAGGCCGTGCTCTCTCCAATAATTCGCTTTCAACGAGGCAATAGCCGAGATCGTGGTCACGGTGAACGAATAAAACCGCGCCAAACGTCTCTCGTCAGGCCGTGCTCTCTCCAATAATTCGCTTTCACCGAAGCAATAGCCGAGATCGTGGTCACGGTGAACGAATAAAACCGCGCCGAACGTCTCTCGTCAGGCCGTGCTCTCTCCAATAATTCGCTTTCACCGAGGCAATAGCCGAGATCGTGGTCACGGTGAACGAATAAAACGGCGCCGAACGTCTCTCGTCAGGCCGTGCTCTCTCCAATAATTCGCTTTCACCGAGGCAATAGCCGAGATCGTGGTCACGGTGAACGAATAAAACCGCGCCGAACGTCTCTCGTCAGGCCGTGGTCTCTCCAATAATTCGCTTTCACCGAGGCAATAGCCGAGATCGTGGTCACGGTGAACGAATAAAACGGCGCCAAACGTACCTCGTCAGGCCGTGCTCTCTCCAATAATTCGCTTTCACCGAGGCAATAGCCGAGATCGTGGTCACGGTGAACGAATAAAACCGCGCCGAACGTCTCTCGTCAGGCCGTGCTCTCTCCAATAATTCGCTTTCACCGAGGCAATAGCCGAGATCGTGGTCACGGTGAACGAATAAAACGGCGCCAAACGTCTCTCGTCAGGCCGTGCTCTCTCCAATAATTCGCTTTCACCCAGGCAATAGCCGAGATCGTGGTCACGGTGAACGAATAAAACCGCGCTGAACGTCTCTCGTCAGGCCGTGCTCTCTCCAATAATTCGCTTTCACCGAGGCAATAGCCGAGATCGTGGTCACGGTGAACGAATAAAACGGCGCCGAACGTCTCTCGTCAGGCCGTGCTCTCTCCAATAATTCGCTTTCACCGAGGCAATAGCCGAGATCGTGGTCACGGTGAACGAATAAAACCGCGCCAAACGTCTCTCGTCAGGCCGTGCTCTCTCCAATAATTCGCTTTCAACGAGGCAATAGCCGAGATCGTGGTCCCGGTGAACGAATAAAACCGCGCCAAACGTCTCTCGTCAGGCCGTGCTCTCTCCAATAATTCGCTTTCACCGAGGCAATAGCCGAGATCGTGATCACGGTGAACGAATAAAACCGCGCCAAACGTCTCTCGTCAGGCCGTGCTCTCTCCAATAATTCGCTTTCACCGAGGCAATAGCCGAGATCGTGGTCACGGTGAACGAATAAAACGGCGCCGAACGTCTCTCGTCAGGCCGTGCTCTCTCCAATAATTCGCTTTCACCGAGGCAATAGCCGAGATCGTGGTCACGGTGAACGAATAAAACCGCGCCGAACGTCTCTCGTCAGGCCGTGCTCTCTCCAATAATTCGCTTTCACCGAGGCAATAGCCGAGATCGTGGTCACGGTGAACGAATAAAACGGCGCCGAACGTCTCTCGTCAGGCCGTGCTCTCTCCAATAATTCGCTTTCACCGAGGCAATAGCCGAGATCGTGGTCACGGTGAACGAATAAAACCGCGCCAAACGTCTCTCGTCAGGCCGTGCTCTCTCCAATAATTCGCTTTCACCGAGGCAATAGCCGAGATCGTGGTCACGGTGAACGAATAAAACCGCGCCAAACGTCTCTCGTCAGGCCGTGCTCTCTCCAATAATTCGCTTTCACCGAGGCAATAGCCGAGATCGTGGTCACGGTGAACGAATAAAACCGCGCCAAACGTCTCTCGTCAGGCCGTGCTCTCTCCAATAATTCGCTTTCACCGAGGCAATAGCCAAGATCGTGGTCACGGTGAACGAATAAAACCGCGCCAAACGTCTCTCGTCAGGCCGTGCTCTCTCCAATAATTCGCTTTCACCGAGGCAATAGCCGAGATCGTGGTCACGGTGAACGAATAAAACCGCGCCAAACGTCTCTCATCAGGCCGTGCTCTCTCCAATAATTCGCTTTCAACGAGGCAATAGTCGAGATCGTGGTCACGGTGAACGAATAAAACGGCGCCGAACGTCTCTCGTCAGGCCGTGCTCTCTCCAATAATTCGCTTTCACCGAGGCAATAGCCGAGATCGTGGTCACGGTGAACGAATAAAACCGCGCCAAACGTCTCTCGTCAGGCCGTGCTCTCTCCAATAATTCGCTTTCACCGAGACAATAGCCGAGATCGTGGTCACGGTGAACGAATAAAACCGCGCCAAACGTCTCTCGTCAGGCCGTGCTCTCTCCAATAATTCGCTTTCACCGAGGCAATAGCCAAGATCGTGGTCACGGTGAACGAATAAAACCGCGCCGAACGTCTCTCGTCAGGCCGTGCTCTCTCCAATAATTCGCTTTCACCGAGGCAATAGCCGAGATCGTGGTCACGGTGAACGAATAAAACCGCGCCAAACGTCTCTCGTCAGGCTGTGCTCTCTCCAATAATTCATTTTCACCGAGGCAATAGCCGAGATCGTGGTCACGGTGAACGAATAAAACCGCGCCAAACGTCTCTCGTCAGGCCGTGCTCTCTCCAATAATTCGCTTTCACCGAGGCAATAGCCGAGATCGTGGTCACGGTGAACGAATAAAACCGCGCCGAACGTCTCTCGTCAGGCCGTGCTCTCTCCAATAATTCGCTTTCACCGTGGCAATAGCCGAGATCGTGGTCACGGTGAACGAATAAAACGGCGCCGAACGTCTCTCGTCAGGCCGTGCTCTCTCCAATAATTCGCTTTCACCGAGGCAATAGCCGAGATCGTGGTCACGGTGAACGAATAAAACCGCGCCGAACGTCTCTCGTCAGGCCGTGCTCTCTCCAATAATTCGCTTTCACCGAGGCAATAGCCGAGATCGTGGTCACGGTGAACGAATAAAACGGCGCCAAACGTACCTCGTCAGGCCGTGCTCTCTCCAATAATTCGCTTTCACCGAGGCAATAGCCGAGATCGTGGCCACGGTGAACGAATAAAACCGCGCCGAACGTCTCTCGTCAGGCCGTGCTCTCTCCAATAATTCGCTTTCACCGAGGCAATAGCCGAGATCGTGGTCACGGTGAACGAATAAAACGGCGCCAAACGTCTCTCGTCAGGCCGTGCTCTCTCCAATAATTCGCTTTCACCGAGGCAATAGCCGAGATCGTGGTCACGGTGAACGAATAAAACCGCGCCGAACGTCTCTCGTCAGGCCGTGCTCTCTCCAATAATTCGCTTTCACCGAGGCAATAGCCGAGATCGTGGTCACGGTGAACGAATAAAACGGCGCCGAACGTCTCTCGTCAGGCCGTGCTCTCTCCAATAATTCGCTTTCACCGAGGCAATAGCCGAGATCGTGGTCACGGTGAACGAATAAAACCGCGCCAAACGTCTCTCGTCAGGCCGTGCTCTCTCCAATAATTCGCTTTCAACGAGGCAATAGCCGAGATCGTGGTCCCGGTGAACGAATAAAACCGCGCCAAACGTCTCTCGTCAGGCCGTGCTCTCTCCAATAATTCGCTTTCACCGAGGCAATAGCCGAGATCGTGGTCACGGTGAACGAATAAAACCGCGCCAAACGTCTCTCGTCAGGCCGTGCTCTCTCCAATAATTCGCTTTCAACGAGGCAATAGCCGAGATCGTGGTCACGGTGAACGAATAAAACCGTGCCGAACGTCTCTCGTCAGGCCGTGCTCTCTCCAATAATTCGCTTTCACCGAGGCAATAGCCGAGATCGTGGTCACGGTGAACGAATAAAACCGCGCCAAACGTCTCTCGTCAGGCCGTGCTCTCTCCAATAATTCGCTTTCAACGAGGCAATAGCCGAGATCGTGGTCACGGTGAACGAATAAAACCGCGCCAAACGTCTCTCGTCAGGCCGTGCTCTCTCCAATAATTCGCTTTCACCGAGGCAATAGCCGAGATCGTGGTCACGGTGAACGAATAAAACCGCGCCCAACGTCTCTCGTCAGGCCGTGCTCTCTCCAATAATTCGCTTTCACCGAGGCAATAGCCGAGATCGTGGTCACGGTGAACGAATAAAACGGCGCCGAACGTCTCTCGTCAGGCCGTGCTCTCTCCAATAATTCGCTTTCACCGAGGCAATAGCCGAGATCGTGGTCACGGTGAACGAATAAAACCGCGCCGAACGTCTCTCGTCAGGCCGTGCTCTCTCCAATAATTCGCTTTCACCGAGGCAATAGCCGAGATCGTGGTCACGGTGAACGAATAAAACGGCGCCGAACGTCTCTCGTCAGGCCGTGCTCTCTCCAATAATTCGCTTTCACCGAGGCAATAGCCGAGATCGTGGTCACGGTGAACGAATAAAACCGCGCCAAACGTCTCTCGTCAGGCCGTGCTCTCTCCAAATTCGCTTTCACCGAGGCAATAGGCGAGATCGTGGTCACGGTGAACGAATAAAACCGCGCCGAACGTCTCTCGTCAGGCCGTGCTCTCTCCAATAATTCGCTTTCACCAAGGCAATAGGCGAGATCGTGGTCACGGTGAACGAATAAAACCGCGCCGAACGTCTCTCGTCAGGCCGTGCTCTCTCCAATAATTCGCTTTCACCGAGGCAATAGGCGAGATCGTGGTCACGGTGAACGAATAAAACGGCGCCAAACGTCTCTCGTCAGGCCGTGCTCTCTCCAATAATTCGCTTTCACCGAGGCAATAGGCGAGATCGTGGTCACGGTGAACGAATAAAACCGCGCCGAACGTCTCTCGTCAGGCCGTGCTCTCTTCAATAATTCGCTTTCACCGAGGCAATAGGCGAGATCGTGGTCACGGTGAACGAATAAAACGGCGCCAAACGTCTCTCGTCAGGCCGTGCTCTCTCCAATATTTCGCTTTCACCGAGGCAATAGGCGAGATCGTGGTCACGGTGAACGAATAAAACCGTGCCGAACGTCTCTCGTCAGGCTGTGCTCTCTCCAATAAATCGCTTTCACCGAGGCAATAGGCGAGATCGTGGTCACGGTGAACGAATAAAACCGCGCCGAACGTCTCTCGTCAGGCCGTGCTCTCTCCAATAATTCGCTTTCACCGAGGCAATAGGCGAGATCGTGGTCACGGTGAACGAATAAAACCGCGCCAAACGTCTCTCGTCAAGCCGTGCTCTCTCCAATAATTCGCTTTCACCGAGGCAATAGGCGAGATCGTGGTCACGGTGAACGAATAAAACCGCGCCAAACGTCTCTCGTCAGGCCGTGCTCTCTCCAATAATTCGCTTTCACCGAGGCAATAGGCGAGATCGTGGTCACGGTGAACGAATAAAACCGCGCCGAACGTCTCTCGTCAGGCCGTGCTCTCTCCAATAATTCGCTTTCACCGAGGCAATAGGCGAGATCCGTGGTCACGGTGAACGAACAAAGCCCGCCACAAACGTCTCTCGTCAGGCCGTGCTCTCTCCAATAATTCGCTTTCACCGAGGTAATAGGCGAGATCGTGGTCACGGTGAACGAATAAAACCGCGCCGAACGTCTCTCGTCAGGCCGTGCTCTCTCCAATAATTCGCTTTCACCGAGGCTATAGGCGAGATCGTGGTCACGGTGAACGAATAAAACCGCGCCATACGTCTCTCGTCAGGCCGTGCATTCTCCAATAATTCGCTTTCACCGAGGCAATAGGCGAGATCGTGGTCACGGTGAACGAATAAAACCGCGCCAAACGTCTCTCGTCAGGCCGTGCTCTCTCCAATAATTCGCTTTCACCGAGGCCATAGGCGAGATCGTGGTCACGGTGAACGAATAAAACCGCGCCGAACGTCTCTCGTCAGGCCGTGCTCTCTCCAATAATTCGCTTTCACCGAGGCAATAGGCGAGATCGTGGTCACGGTGAACGAATAAAACGGCGCCAAACGTCTCTCGTCAGGCCGTGCTCTCTCCAATAATTCGCTTTCACCGAGGCAATAGGCGAGATCGTGGTCACGGTGAACGAATAAAACCGCGCCGAACGTCTCTCGTCAGGCCGTGCTCTCTCCAATAATTCGCTTTCACCGAGGCAATAGGCGAGATCGTGGTCACGGTGAACGAATAAAACGGCGCCAAACGTCTCTCGTCAGGCCGTGCTCTCTCCAATAATTCGCTTTCACCGAGGCAATAGGCGAGATCGTGGTCACGGTGAACGAATAAAACCGCGCCGAACGTCTCTCGTCAGGCCGTGCTCTCTCCAATAATTCGCTTTCACCGAGGCAATAGGCAAGATCTTGGTCACGGTGAACGAATAAAACCGCGCCAAACGTCTCTCGTCAGGCCGTGCTCTCTCCAATAATTCGCTTTCACCGAGGCAATAGGCGAGATCGTGGTCACGGTGAACGAATAAAACCGCGCCGAACGTCTCTCGTCAGGCCGTGCTCTCTCCAATAATTCGCTTTCACCGAGGCAATAGGCGAGATCGTGGTCACGGTGAACGAATAAAACCGCGCCGAACGTCTCTCGTCAGGCCGTGCTCTCTCCAATAATTCGCTTTCACCGAGGCAATAGGCGAGATCGTGGTCACGGTGAACGAATAAAACCGCGCCGAACGTCTCTCGTCAGGGCCGTGCTCTCTCCAATAATTCGCTTTCACCGAGGCAATAGGCGAGATCGTGGTCACGGTGAACGAATAAAACCGCGCCGAACGTCTCTCGTCAGGCCGTGCTCTCTCCAATAATTCTCTTTCACCGAGGCAATAGGCGAGATCGTGGTCACGGTGAACGAATAAAACGGCGCCAAACGTCTCTCGTCAGGCCGTGCTCTCTCCAATAATTCGCTTTCACCGAGGCAATAGGCGAGATCGTGGTCACGGTGAACGAATAAAACCGCGCCGAACGTCTCTCGTCAGGCCGTGCTCTCTCCAATAATTCGCTTTCACCGAGGCAATAGGCGAGATCGTGGTCACGGTGAACGAATAAAACGGCGCCAAACGTCTCTCGTCAGGCCGTGCTCTCTCCAATAATTCGCTTTCACCGAGGCAATAGGCGAGATCGTGGTCACGGTGAACGAATAAAACCGCGCCGAACGTCTCTCGTCAGGCCGTGCTCTCTCCAATAATTCGCTTTCACCGAGGCAATAGGCGAGATCGTGGTCACGTTGAACGAATAAAACCGCGCCAAACGTCTCTCGTCAGGCCGTGCTCTCTCCAATAATTCGCTTTCACCGAGGCAATAGGCGAGATCGTGGTCACGGTGAACGAATAAAACTGCGCCGAACGTCTCTCGTCAGGCCGTGCTCTCTCCCAATAATTCGCTTTCACCGAGGCAATAGGCGAGATCGTGGTCACGGTGAACGAATAAAACCGCGCCGAACGTCTCTCGTCAGGCCGTGCTCTCTCCAATAATTCGCTTTCACCGAGGCAATAGGCGAGATCGTGGTCACGGTGAACGAATAAAACCGCGCCGAACGTCTCTCGTCAGGCCGTGCTCTCTCCAATAATTCGCTTTCACCGAGGCAATAGGCGAGATCGTGGTAGCGGTGAACGAATAAAACGGCGCCAAACGTCTCTCGTCAGGCCGTGCTCTCTCTCCAATAATTCGCTTTCACCGAGGCAATAGCCGAGATCGTGGTCACGGTGAACGAATAAAACCGCGCCGAACGTCTCTCGTCAGGCCGTGCTCTCTCCAATAATTCGCTTTCACCGAGGCAATAGGCGAGATCGTGGTCACGGTGAACGAATAAAACGGCGCCAAACGTCTCTCGTCAGGCCGTGCTCTCTCCGATAATTCGCTTTCACCGAGGCAATAGGCGAGATCGTGGTCACGGTGAACGAATAAAACCGCGCCGAACGTCTCTCGTCAGGCCGTGCTCTCTCCAATAATTCGCTTTCCACCGAGGCAATAGGCGAGATCGTGGTCACGGTGAACGAATAAAACCGCGCCAAACGTCTCTCGTCAGGCCGTGCTCTCTCCAATAATTCGCTTTCACCGAGGCAATAGGCGAGATCGTGGTCACGGTGAACGAATAAAACCGCGCCGAACGTCTCTCGTCAGGCCGTGCTCTCTCCAATAATTCGCTTTCACCGAGGCAATAGGCGAGATCGTGGTCACGGTGAACGAATAAAACGGCGCCAAACGTCTCTCGTCAGGCCGTGCTCTCTCCAATAATTCGCTTTCACCGAGGCAATAGGCGAGATCGTGGTCACGGTGAACGAATAAAACCGCGCCAAACGTCTCTCGTCAGGCCGTGCTCTCTCCAATAATTCGGTTTCACCAATAGGCGAGATCGTGGTCACGGTGAACGAATAAAACGGCGCCAAACGTCTCTCGTCAGGCCGTGCTCTCTCCAATAATTCGCTTTCACCGAGGCAATAGGCGAGATCGTGGTGACGGTGAACGAATAAAACCGCGCCAAACGTCTCTCGTCAGGCCGTGCTCTCTCCAATAATTCGCTTTCACCGAGGCAATAGGCGAGATCGTGGTCACGGTGAACGAATAAAACCGCGCCAAACGTCTCTCGTCAGGCCGTGCTCTCTCCAATAATTCGCTTTCACCGAGGCAATTAATCGAGATCGTGGTCACGGTGAACGAATAAAACGGCGCCAAACGTCTCTCGTCAGGCCGTGCTCTCTCCAATAATTCGCTTTCACCGAGGCAATAGGCGAGATCGTGGTCACGGTGAACGAATAAAACCGCGCCAAACGTCTCTCGTCAGGCCGTGCTCTCTCCAATAATTCGCTTTCACCGAGGCAATAGGCGAGATCGTGGTCACGGTGAACGAATAAAACGGCGCCAAACGTCTTTCGTCAGGCCGTGCTCTCTCCAATAATTCGCTTTCACCAAGGCAATAGGCGAGATCGTGGTCACGGTGAACGAATAAAACCGCGCCAAACGTCTCTCGTCAGGCCGTGCTCTCTCCAATAATTCGCTTTCACCGAGGCAATAGGCGAGATCGTGGTCACGGTGAACGAATAAAACGGCGCCAAACGTCTCTCGTCAGGCCGTGCTCTCTCCAATAATTCGCTTTCACCGAGGCAATAGGCGAGATCGTGGTCACGGTGAACGAGTAAAACGGCGCCAAACGTCTCTCGTCAGGCCGTGCTCTCTCCAATAATTCGCTTTCACCGAGGCAATAGGCGAGATCGTGGTCACGGTGAACGAATAAAACCGCGCCGAACGTCTCTCGTCAGGCCGTGCTCTCTCCAATAATTCGCTTTCACCGAGGCAATAGGCGAGATCGTGGTCACGGTGAACGAATAAAACGGCGCCAAACGTCTCTCGTCAGGCCGTGCTCTCTCCAATAATTCGCTTTAACCGAGGCAATAGGCGAGATCGTGGTCACGGTGAACGAATAAAACCGCGCCGAACGTCTCTCGTCAGGCCGTGCTCTCTCCAATAATGCGCTTTCACCGAGGCAATAGGCGAGATCGTGGTCACGGTGAACGAATAAAACCGCGCCAAACGTCTCTCGTCAGGCCGTGCTCTCTCCAATAATTCGCTTTCACCGAGGCAATAGGCGAGATCGTGGTCACGGTGAACGAATAAAACCGCGCCAAACGTCTCTCGTCAGGCCGTGCTCTCTCCAATAATTCGCTTTCACCGAGGCAATAGGCGAGATCGTGGTCACGGTGAACGAATAAAACCGCGCCAAACGTCTCTCGTCAGGCCGTGCTCTCTCCAATAATTCGCTTTCACCGAGGCAATAGGCGAGATCGTGGTCACGGTGAACGAATAAAACGGCGCCAAACGTCTCTCGTCAGGCCGTGCTCTCTCCAATAATTCGCTTTCACCGAGGCAATAGGCGAGATCGTGGTCACGGTGAACGAATAAAACCGCGCCAAACGTCTCTCGTCAGGCCGTGCTCTCTCCAGTAATTCGCTTTCACCGAGGCAATAGGCGAGATCGTGGTCACGGTGAACGAATAAAACCGCGCCAAACGTCTCTCGTCAGGCCGTGCTCTCTCCAATAATTCGCTTTCACCGAGGCAATAGGCGAGATCGTGGTCACGGTGAACGAATAAAACCGCGCCAAACGTCTCTCGTCAGGCCGTGCTCTCTCCAATAATTCGCTTTCACCGAGGCAATAGGCGAGATCGTGGTCACGGTGAACGAATAAAACGGCGCCAAACGTCTCTCGTCAGGCCGTGCTCTCTCCAATAATTCGCTTTCACCGAGGCAATAGGCGAGATCGTGGTCACGGTGAACGAATAAAACCGCGCCGAACGTCTCTCGTCAGGCCGTGCTCTCTCCAATAATTCGCTTTCACCGAGGCAATAGGCGAGATCGTGGTCACGGTGAACGAATAAAACCGCACCAAACGTCTCTCGTCAGGCCGTGCTCTCTCCAATAATTCGTTATCACCGAGGCAATAGGCGAGATCGTGGTCACGGTGAACGAATAAAACCGCGCCGAACGTCTCTCGTCAGGCCGTGCTCTCTCCAATAATTCGCTTTCACCGAGGCAATAGGCGAGATCGTGGTCACGGTGAACGAATAAAACCGCGCCGAACGTCTCTCGTCAGGCCGTGCTCTCTCCAATAATTCGCTTTCACCGAGGCAATAGGCGAGATCGTGGTCACGGTGAACGAATAAAACGGCGCCAAACGTCTCTCGTCAGGCCGTGCTCTCTCCAATAATTCGCTTTCACCGAGGCAATAGGCGAGATCGTGGTCACGGTGAACGAATAAAACCGCGCCGAACGTCTCTCGTCAGGCCGTGCTCTCTCCAATAATTCGCTTTCACCAAGGCAATAGGCGAGATCGTGGTCACGGTGAACGAATAAAACCGCGCCGAACGTCTCTCGTCAGGCCGTGCTCTCTCCAATAATTCGCTTTCACCGAGGCAATAGGCGAGATCGTGGTCACGGTGAACGAATAAAACGGCGCCAAACGTCTCTCGTCAGGCCGTGCTCTCTCCAATAATTCGCTTTCACCGAGGCAATAGGCGAGATCGTGGTCACGGTGAACGAATAAAACCGCGCCGAACGTCTCTCGTCAGGCCGTGCTCTCTCCAATAATTCGCTTTCACCGAGGCAATAGGCGAGATCGTGGTCACGGTGAACGAATAAAACGGCGCCAAACGTCTCTCGTCAGGCCGTGCTCTCTCCAATATTTCGCTTTCACCGAGGCAATAGGCGAGATCGTGGTCACGGTGAACGAATAAAACCGTGCCGAACGTCTCTCGTCAGGCTGTGCTCTCTCCAATAAATCGCTTTCACCGAGGCAATAGGCGAGATCGTGGTCACGGTGAACGAATAAAACCGCGCCGAACGTCTCTCGTCAGGCCGTGCTCTCTCCAATAATTCGCTTTCACCGAGGCAATAGGCGAGATCGTGGTCACGGTGAACGAATAAAACCGCGCCAAACGTCTCTCGTCAAGCCGTGCTCTCTCCAATAATTCGCTTTCACCGAGGCAATAGCGAGATCGTGGTCACGGTGAACGAATAAAACCGCGCCAAACGTCTCTCGTCAGGCCGTGCTCTCTCCAATAATTCGCTTTCACCGAGGCAATAGGCGAGATCGTGGTCACGGTGAACGAATAAAACCGCGCCGAACGTCTCTCGTCAGGCCGTGCTCTCTCCAATAATTCGCTTTCACCGAGGCAATAGGCGAGATCGTGGTCACGGTGAACGAACAAAGCCCGCCACAAACGTCTCTCGTCAGGCCGTGCTCTCTCCAATAATTCGCTTTCACCGAGGTAATAGGCGAGATCGTGGTCACGGTGAACGAATAAAACCGCGCCGAACGTCTCTCGTCAGGCCGTGCTCTCTCCAATAATTCGCTTTCACCGAGGCTATAGGCGAGATCGTGGTCACGGTGAACGAATAAAACCGCGCCATACGTCTCTCGTCAGGCCGTGCATTCTCCAATAATTCGCTTTCACCGAGGCAATAGGCGAGATCGTGGTCACGGTGAACGAATAAAACCGCGCCAAACGTCTCTCGTCAGGCCGTGCTCTCTCCAATAATTCGCTTTCACCGAGGCCATAGGCGAGATCGTGGTCACGGTGAACGAATAAAACCGCGCCGAACGTCTCTCGTCAGGCCGTGCTCTCTCCAATAATTCGCTTTCACCGAGGCAATAGGCGAGATCGTGGTCACGGTGAAAGAATAAAACGGCGCCAAACGTCTCTCGTCAGGCCGTGCTCTCTCCAATAATTCGCTTTCACCGAGGCAATAGGCGAGATCGTGGTCACGGTGAACGAATAAAACCGCGCCGAACGTCTCTCGTCAGGCCGTGCTCTCTCCAATAATTCGCTTTCACCGAGGCAATAGGCGAGATCGTGGTCACGGTGAACGAATAAAACGGCGCCAAACGTCTCTCGTCAGGCCGTGCTCTCTCCAATAATTCGCTTTCACCGAGGCAATAGGCGAGATCGTGGTCACGGTGAACGAATAAAACCGCGCCGAACGTCTCTCGTCAGGCCGTGCTCTCTCCAATAATTCGCTTTCACCGAGGCAATAGGCAAGATCTTGGTCACGGTGAACGAATAAAACCGAGCCAAACGTCTCTCGTCAGGCCGTGCTCTCTCCAATAATTCGCTTTCACCGAGGCAATAGGCGAGATCGTGGTCACGGTGAACGAATAAAACGGCGCCAAACGTCTCTCGTCAGGCCGTGCTCTCTCCAATAATCCGCTTTCACCGAGGCAATAGGCGAGATCGTGGTCACGGTGAACGAATAAAACCGCGCCGAACGTCTCTCGTCAGGCCGTGCTCTCTCCAATAATTCGCTTTCACCGAGGCAATAGGCGAGATCGTGGTCACGTTGAACGAATAAAACCGCGCCAAACGTCTCTCGTCAGGCCGTGCTCTCTCCAATAATTCGCTTTCACCGAGGCAATAGGCGAGATCGTGGTCACGGTGAACGAATAAAACCGCGCCGAACGTCTCTCGTCAGGCCGTGCTCTCTCCAATAATTCGCTTTCACCGAGGCAATAGGCGAGATCGTGGTCACGGTGAACGAATAAAACCGCGCCGAACGTCTCTCGTCAGGCCGTGCTCTCTCCAATAATTCGCTTTCACCGAGGCAATAGGCGAGATCGTGGTCACGGTGAACGAATAAAACCGCGCCGAACGTCTCTCGTCAGGCCGTGCTCTCTCCAATAATTCGCTTTCACCGAGGCAATAGGCGAGATCGTGGTAGCAGTGAACGAATAAAACGGCGCCAAACGTCTCTCGTCAGGCCGTGCTCTCTCCAATAATTCGCTTTCACCGAGGCAATAGCCGAGATCGTGGTCACGGTGAACGAATAAAACCGCGCCGAACGTCTCTCGTCAGGCCGTGCTCTCTCCAATAATTCGCTTTCACCGAGGCAATAGGCGAGATCGTGGTCACGGTGAACGAATAAAACGGCGCCAAACGTCTCTCGTCAGGCCGTGCTCTCTCCAATAATTCGCTTTCACCGAGGCAATAGGCGAGATCGTGGTCACGGTGAACGAATAAAACCGCGCCGAACGTCTCTCGTCAGGCCGTGCTCTCTCCAATAATTCGCTTTCACCGAGTCAATAGGCGAGATCGTGGTCACGGTGAACGAATAAAACCGCGCCAAACGTCTCTCGTCAGGCCGTGCTCTCTCCAATAATTCGCTTTCACCGAGGCAATAGGCGAGATCGTGGTCACGGTGAACGAATAAAACCGCGCCGAACGTCTCTCGTCAGGCCGTGCTCTCTCCAATAATTCGCTTTCACCGAGGCAATAGGCGAGATCGTGGTCACGGTGAACGAATAAAACGGCGCCAAACGTCTCTCGTCAGGCCGTGCTCTCTCCAATAATTCGCTTTCACCGAGGCAATAGGCGAGATCGTGGTCACGGTGAACGAATAAAACCGCGCCAAACGTCTCTCGTCAGGCCGTGCTCTCTCCAATAATTCGGTTTCACCGAGGCAATAGGCGAGATCGTGGTCACGGTGAACGAATAAAACGGCGCCTAACGTCTCTCGTCAGGCCGTGCTCTCTCCAATAATTCGCTTTCACCGAGGCAATAGGCGAGATCGTGGTCACGGTGAACGAATAAAACCGCGCCAAACGTCTCTCGTCAGGCCGTGCTCTCTCCAATAATTCGCTTTCACCGAGGCAATAGGCGAGATCGTGGTCACGGTGAACGAATAAAACCGCGCCAAACGTCTCTCGTCAGGCCGTGCTCTCTCCAATAATTCGCTTTCACCGAGGCAATAGGCGAGATCGTGGTCACGGTGAACGAATAAAACCGCGCCGAACGTCTCTCGTCAGGCCGTGCTTACTCCAATAATTCGCTTTCACCGAGGCAATAGGCGAGATCGTGGTCACGGTGAACGAATAAAACCGCGCCAAACGTCTCTCGTCAGGCCGTGCTCTCTCCAATAATTCGCTTTCACCGAGGCAATAGGCGAGATCGTGGTCACGGTGAACGAATAAAACGGCGCCAAACGTCTCTCGTCAGGCCGTGCTCTCTCCAATAATTCGCTTTCACCGAGGCAATAGCCGAGATCGTGGTCACGGTGAACGAATAAAACCGCGCCAAACGTCTCTCGTCAGGCCGTGCTCTCTCCAATAATTCGCTTTCACCGAGGCAATAGGCGAGATCGTGGTAACGGTGAACGAATAAAACCGCGCCAAACGTCTCTCGTCAGGCCGTGCTCTCTCCAATAATTCGCTTTCACCGAGGCAATAGGAGAGATCGTGGTCACGGTGAACGAATAAAACGGCGCCAAACGTCTCTCGTCAGGCCGTGCTCTCTCCAATAATTCGCTTTCACCGAGGCAATAGGCGAGATCGTGGTCACGGTGAACGAATAAAAACCGCGCCGAACGTCTCTCGTCAGGCCGTGCTCTCTCCAATAATTCGCTTTCACCGAGGCAATAGGCGAGATCGTGGTCACGGTGAACGAATAAAACGGCGCCAAACGTCTCTCGTCAGGCCGTGCTCTCTCCAATAATTCGCTTTCACCGAGGCAATAGGCGAGATCGTGGTCACGGTGAACGAATAAAACCGCGCCGAACGTCTCTCGTCAGGCCGTGCTCTCTCCAATAATTCGCTTTCACCGAGGCAATAGGCAAGATCTTGGTCACGGTGAACGAATAAAACCGAGCCAAACGTCTCTCGTCAGGCCGTGCTCTCTCCAATAATTCGCTTTCACCGAGGCAATAGGCGAGATCGTGGTCACGGTGAACGAATAAAACCGCGCCGAACGTCTCTCGTCAGGCCGTGCTCTCTCCAATAATTCGCTTTCACCGAGGCAATAGGCGAGATCGTGGTCACGGTGAACGAATAAAACCGCGCCGAACGTCTCTCGTCAGGCCGTGCTCTCTCCAATAATTCGCTTTCACCGAGGCAAAAGGCGAGATCGTGGTCACGGTGAACGAATAAAACCGCGCCGAACGTCTCTCGTCAGGCCGTGCTCTCTCCAATAATTCGCTTTCACCGAGGCAATAGGCGAGATCGTGGTCACGGTGAACGAATAAAACCGCGCCGAACGTCTCTCGTCAGGCCGTGCTCTCTCCAATAATTCTCTTTCACCGAGGCAATAGGCGAGATCGTGGTCACGGTGAACGAATAAAACGGCGCCAAACGTCTCTCGTCAGGCCGTGCTCTCTCCAATAATTCGCTTTCACCGAGGCAATAGGCGAGATCGTGGTCACGGTGAACGAATAAAACCGCGCCGAACGTCTCTCGTCAGGCCGTGCTCTCTCCAATAATTCGCTTTCACCGAGGCAATAGGCGAGATCGTGGTCACGGTGAACGAATAAAACGGCGCCAAACGTCTCTCGTCAGGCCGTGCTCTCTCCAATAATTCGCTTTCACCGAGGCAATAGGCGAGATCGTGGTCACGGTGAACGAATAAAACCGCGCCGAACGTCTCTCGTCAGGCCGTGCTCTCTCCAATAATTCGCTTTCACCGAGGCAATAGGCGAGATCGTGGTCACGTTGAACGAATAAAACCGCGCCAAACGTCTCTCGTCAGGCCGTGCTCTCTCCAATAATTCGCTTTCACCGAGGCAATAGGCGAGATCGTGGTCACGGTGAACGAATAAAACTGCGCCGAACGTCTCTCGTCAGGCCGTGCTCTCTCCAATAATTCGCTTTCACCGAGGCAATAGGCGAGATCGTGGTCACGGTGAACGAATAAAACCGCGCCGAACGTCTCTCGTCAGGCCGTGCTCTCTCCAATAATTCGCTTTCACCGAGGCAATAGGCGAGATCGTGGTCACGGTGAACGAATAAAACCGCGCCGAACGTCTCTCGTCAGGCCGTGCTCTCTCCAATAATTCGCTTTCACCGAGGCAATAGGCGAGATCGTGGTAGCAGTGAACGAATAAAACGGCGCCAAACGTCTCTCGTCAGGCCGTGCTCTCTCCAATAATTCGCTTTCACCGAGGCAATAGCCGAGATCGTGGTCACGGTGAACGAATAAAACCGCGCCGAACGTCTCTCGTCAGGCCGTGCTCTCTCCAATAATTCGCTTTCACCGAGGCAATAGGCGAGATCGTGGTCACGGTGAACGAATAAAACGGCGCCAAACGTCTCTCGTCAGGCCGTGCTCTCTCCAATAATTCGCTTTCACCGAGGCAATAGGCGAGATCGTGGTCACGGTGAACGAATAAAACCGCGCCGAACGTCTCTCGTCAGGCCGTGCTCTCTCCAATAATTCGCTTTCACCGAGGCAATAGGCGAGATCGTGGTCACGGTGAACGAATAAAACCGCGCCAAACGTCTCTCGTCAGGCCGTGCTCTCTCCAATAATTCGCTTTCACCGAGGCAATAGGCGAGATCGTGGTCACGGTGAACGAATAAAACCGCGCCGAACGTCTCTCGTCAGGCCGTGCTCTCTCCAATAATTCGCTTTCACCGAGGCAATAGGCGAGATCGTGGTCACGGTGAACGAATAAAACGGCGCCAAACGTCTCTCGTCAGGCCGTGCTCTCTCCAATAATTCGCTTTCACCGAGGCAATAGGCGAGATCGTGGTCACGGTGAACGAATAAAACCGCGCCAAACGTCTCTCGTCAGGCCGTGCTCTCTCCAATAATTCGGTTTCACCGAGGCAATAGGCGAGATCGTGGTCACGGTGAACGAATAAAACGGCGCCAAACGTCTCTCGTCAGGCCGTGCTCTCTCCAATAATTCGCTTTCACCGAGGCAATAGGCGAGATCGTGGTCACGGTGAACGAATAAAACCGCGCCAAACGTCTCTCGTCAGGCCGTGCTCTCTCCAATAATTCGCTTTCACCGAGGCAATAGGCGAGATCGTGGTCACGGTGAACGAATAAAACCGCGCCAAACGTCTCTCGTCAGGCCGTGCTCTCTCCAATAATTCGCTTTCCACCGAGGCAATAGGCGAGATCGTGGTCACGGTGAACGAATAAAACCGCGCCGAACGTCTCTCGTCAGGCCGTGCTCTCTCCAATAATTCGCTTTCACCGAGGCAATAGGCGAGATCGTGGTCACGGTGAACGAATAAAACCGCGCCAAACGTCTCTCGTCAGGCCGTGCTCTCTCCAATAATTCGCTTTCACCGAGGCAATAGGCGAGATCGTGGTCACGGTGAACGAATAAAACCGCGCCAAACGTCTCTCGTCAGGCCGTGCTCTCTCCAATAATTCGGTTTCACCGAGGCAATAGGCGAGATCGTGGTCACGGTGAACGAATAAAACCGCGCCAAACGTCTCTCGTCAGGCCGTGCTCTCTCCAATAATTCGCTTTCACCGAGGCAATAGGCGAGATCGTGGTCACGGTGAACGAATAAAACCGCGCCAAACGTCTCTCGTCAGGCCGTGCTCTCTCCAATAATTCGCTTTCACCGAGGCAATAGGCGAGATCGTGGTCACGGTGAACGAATAAAACCGCGCCAAACGTCTCTCGTCAGGCCGTGCTCTCTCCAATAATTCGCTTTCACCGAGGCAATAGGCGAGATCGTGGTCACGGTGAACGAATAAAACCGCGCCGAACGTCTCTCGTCAGGCCGTGCTTACTCCAATAATTCGCTTTCACCGAGGCAATAGGCGAGATCGTGGTCACGGTGAACGAATAAAACCGCGCCAAACGTCTCTCGTCAGGCCGTGCTCTCTCCAATAATTCGCTTTCACCGAGGCAATAGGCGAGATCGTGGTCACGGTGAACGAATAAAACGGCGCCAAACGTCTCTCGTCAGGCCGTGCTCTCTCCAATAATTCGCTTTCACCGAGGCAATAGCCGAGATCGTGGTCACGGTGAACGAATAAAACCGCGCCAAACGTCTCTCGTCAGGCCGTGCTCTCTCCAATAATTCGCTTTCACCGAGGCAATAGGCGAGATCGTGGTAACGGTGAACGAATAAAACCGCGCCAAACGTCTCTCGTCAGGCCGTGCTCTCTCCAATAATTCGCTTTCACCGAGGCAATAGGCGAGATCGTGGTCACGGTCAACGAATAAAACCGCGCCAAACGTCTCTCGTCAGGCCGTGCTCTCTCCAATAATTCGCTTTCACCGAGGCAATAGGCGAGATCGTGGTCACGGTGAACGAATAAAACGGCGCCAAACGTCTCTCGTCAGGCCGTGCTCTCTCCAATAATTCGCTTTCACCGAGGCAATAGCCGAGATCGTGGTCACGGTGAACGAATAAAACCGCGCCAAACATCTGTCGTCAGGCCGTGCTCTCTCCAATAATTCGCTTTCACCGAGGCAATAGGCGAGATCGTGGTCACGGTGAACGAATAAAACGGCGCCAAACGTCTCTCGTCAGGCCGTGCTCTCTCCAATAATTCGCTTTCACCGAGGCAATAGCCGAGATCGTGGTCACGGTGAACGAATAAAACCGCGCCAAACGTCTCTCGTCGGGCCATGCTCTCTCCAATAATTCGCTTTCACCGAGGCAATAGGCGAGATCGTGGTCACGGTGAACGAATAAAACGGCGCCAAACGTCTCTCGTCAGGCCATGCTCTCTCCAATAATTCGCTTTCACCGAGGCAATAGCCGAGATCGTGGTCACGGTGAACGAATAAAACCGCGCCAAACGTCTCTCGTCAGGCCGTGCTCTCTCCAATAATTCGCTTTCACCGAGGCAATAGCCGAGATCGTGGTCACGGTGAACGAATAAAACCGCGCCGAACGTCTCTCGTCAGGCCGTGCTCTCTCCAATAATTCGCTTTCACCGAGGCAATAGCCGAGATCGTGGTCACGGTGAACGAATAAAACCGCGCCGAACGTCTCTCGTCAGGCCGTGCTCTCTCCAATAATTCGCTTTCACCGAGGCAATAGCCGAGATCGTGGTCACGGTGAACGAATAAAACGGCGCCAAACGTCTCTCGTCAGGCCGTGCTCTCTCCAATAGTTCGCTTTCACCGAGGCAATAGCCGAGATCGTGGTCACGGTGAACGAATAAAACCGCGCCAAACGTCTCTCGTCAGGCCGTGCTCTCTCCAATAATTCGCTTTCACCGAGGCAATAGGCGAGATCGTGGTCACGGTGAACGAATAAAACGGCGCCAAACGTCTCTCGTCAGGCCGTGCTCTCTCCAATAATTCGCTTTCACCGAGGCAATAGCCGAGATCGTGGTCACGGTGAACGAATAAAACCGCGCCAAACGTCTCTCGTCAGGCCGTGCTCTCTCCAATAATTCGCTTTCACCGAGGCAATAGCCGAGATCGTGGTCACGGTGAACGAATAAAACCGCGCCGAACGTCTCTCGTCAGGCCGTGCTCTCTCCAATAATTCGCTTTCACCGAGGCAATAGCCGAGATCGTGGTCACGGTGAACGAATAAAACCGCGCCAAACGTCTCTCGTCAGGCCGTGCTCTCTCCAATAATTCGCTTTCACCGAGGCAATAGCCGAGATCGTGGTCACGGTGAACGAATAAAACCGCGCCGAACGTCTCTCGTCAGGCCGTGCTCCCTCCAATAATTCGCTTTCACCGAGGCAATAGCCGAGATCGTGGTCACGGTGAACAAATAAAACCGCGCCGAACGTCTCTCGTCAGGCCGTGCTCTCTCCAATAATTTGCTTTCACCGAGGCAATAGCCGAGATCGTGGTCACGGTGAACGAATAAAACGGCGCCAAACGTCTCTCGTCAGGCCGTGCTCTCTCCAATAATTCGCTTTCACCGAGGCAATAGCCGAGATCGTGGTCACGGTGAACGAATAAAAACCGCGCCGAACGTCTCTCGTCAGGCCGTGCTCTCTCCAATAATTCGCTTTCACCGAGGCAATAGGCGAGATTGTGGTCACGGTGAACGAATAAAACCGTGCCGAACGTCTCTCGTCAGGCCGTACTCTCTCCAATAATTCGCTTTCACCCGAGGCAATAGCCGAGATCGTGGTCACGGTGAACGAATAAAACCGCGCCAAACGTCTCTCGTCAGGCCGTGCTCTCTCCAATAATTCGCTTTCACCGAGGCAATAGCCGAGATCGTGGTCACGGTGAACGAATAAAACCGCGCCAAACGTCTCTCGTCAGGCCGTGCTCTCTCCAATAATTCGCTTTCACCGAGGCAATAGGCGAGATCGTGGTCACGGTGAGCGAATAAAACCGCGCCGAACGTCTCTCGTCAGGCCGTGCTCTCTCCAATAATTCGCTTTCACCGAGGCAATAGCCGAGATCGTGGTCACGGTGAACGAATAAAACGGCGCCAAACGTCACTCGTCAGGCCGTGCTCTCTCCAATAATTCGCTTTCACCGAGGCAATAGCCGAGATCGTGGTCACGGTGAACGAATAAAACCGCTCCAAACGTCTCTCGTCAGGCCGTGCTCTCTCCAATAATTCGCTTTCACCGAGGCAATAGGCGAGATCGTGGTCACGGTGAACGAATAAAACCGCGCCAAACGTCTCTCGTCAGGCCGTGCTCTCTCCAATAATTCGCTTTCACCGAGGCAATAGCCGAGATCGTGGTCACGGTGAACGAATAAAACCGCGCCAAACGTCTCTCGTCAGGCCGTGCTCTCTCCAATAATTCGCTTTCACCGAGGCAATAGCCGAGATCGTGGTCACGGTGAACGAATAAAACGGCGCCAAACGTCTCTCGTCAGGCCGTGCTCTCTCCAATAATTCGCTTTCACCGAGGCAATAGGCGAGATCGTGGTCACGGTGAACGAATAAAACCGCGCCAAACGTCTCTCGTCAGGCCGTGCTCTCTGCAATAATTCGCTTTCACCGAGGCAATAGCCGAGATCGTGGTCACGGTGAACGAATAAAACGGCGCCAAACGTCTCTCGTCAGGCCGTGCTCTCTCCAATAATTCGCTTTCACCGAGGCAATAGCCGAGATCGTGGTCACGGTGAACGAATAAAACCGCGCCAAACGTCTCTCGTCAGGCCGTGCTCTCTCCAATAATTCGCTTTCACCGAGGCAATTGGCGAGATTGTGGTCACGCTGAACGAATAAAACCGCGCCAAACGTCTCTCGTCAGGCCGTGCTCTCTCCAATAATTCGCTTTCACCGAGGCAATAGCCGAGATCGTGGTCACGGTGAACGAATAAAACGGCGCCAAACGTCTCTCGTCAGGCCGTGCTCTCACCAATAATTCGCTTTCACCGAGGCAATAGGCGAGATCGTGGTCACGGTGAACGAATAAAACCGCGCCAAACGTCTCTCGTCAGGCCGTGCTCTCTCCAATAATTCGCTTTCACCGAGGCAATAGCCGAGATCGTGGTCACGGTGAACGAATAAAACGGCGACAAACGTCTCTCGTCAGGCCGTGCTCTCTCCAATAATTCGCTTTCACCGAGGCAATAGGCGAGATCGTGGTCACGGTGAACGAATAAAACCGCGCCGAACGTCTCTCGTCAGGCCGTGCTCTCTCCAATAATTCGCTTTCACCGAGGCAATAGCCGAGATCGTGGTCACGGTGAACGAATAAAACGGCGCCAAACGTCTCTCGTCAGGCCGTGCTCTCTCCAATAATTCGCTTTCACCGAGGCAATAGGCGAGATCGTGGTCACGGTGAACGAATAAAACCGCGCCGAACGTCTCTCGTCAGGCCGTGCTCTCTCCAATAATTCGCTTTCACCGAAGCAATAGCCGAGATCGTGGTCACGGTGAACGAATAAAACCGCGCCAAACGTCTCTCGTCAGGCCGTGCTCTCTCCAATAATTCGCTTTCACCGAGGCAATAGCCGAGATCGTGGTCACGGTGAGCGAATAAAACGGCGCCAAACGTCTCTCGTCAGGCCGTGCTCTCTCCAATAATTCGCTTTCACCGAGGCAATAGCCGAGATCGTGGTCACGGTGAACGAATAAAACCGCGCCAAACGTCTCTCGTCAGGCCGTGCTCTCTCCAATAATTCGCTTTCACCGAGGCAATAGGCGAGATCGTGGTCACGGTGAACGAATAAAACGGCGCCAAACGTCTCTCGTCAGGCCGTGCTCTCTCCAATAATTCGCTTTCACCGAGGCAATAGGCGAGATCGTGGTCACGGTGAACGAATAAAACGGCGCCAAACGTCTCTCGTCAGGCCGTGCTCTCTCCAATAATTCGCTTTCACCGAGGCAATAGGCGAGATCGTGGTCACGGTGAACGAATAAAACCGCGCCGAACGTCTCTCGTCAGGCCGTGCTCTCTCCAATAATTCGCTTTCACCGAGGCAATAGGCGAGATCGTGGTCACGGTGAACGAATAAAACCGCGCCAAACGTCTCTCGTCAGGCCGTGCTCTCTCCAATAATTCGCTTTCACCGAGGCAATAGGCGAGATCGTGGTCACGGTGAACGAATAAAACGCGCCAAACGTCTCTCGTCAGGCCGTGCTCTCTCCAATAATTCGCTTTCACCGAGGCAATAGGCGAGATCGTGGTCACGGTGAACGAATAAAACCGCGCCAAACGTCTCTCGTCAGGCCGTGCTCTCTCCAATAATTCGCTTTCACCGAGGCAATAGGCGAGATCGTGGTCACGGTGAACGAATAAAACGGCGCCAAACGTCTCTCGTCAGGCCGTGCTCTCTCCAATAATTCGCTTTCACCGAGGCAATAGGCGAGATCGTGGTCACGGTGAACGAATAAAACCGCGCCAAACGTCTCTCGTCAGGCCGTGCTCTCTCCAATAATTCGCTTTCACCGAGGCAATAGGCGAGATCGTGGTCACGGTGAACGAATAAAACGGCGCCAAACGTCTCTCGTCAGGCCGTGCTCTTTCCAATAATTCGCTTTCACCGAGGCAATAGGCGAGATCGTGGTCACGGTGAACGAGTAAAGCGGCGCCAAACGTCTCTCGTCAGGCCGTGCTCTCTCCAATAATTCGCTTTCACCGAGGCAATAGGCGAGATCGTGGTCACGGTGAACGAATAAAACGGCGCCAAACGTCTCTCGTCAGGCCGTGCTCTCTCCAATAATTCGCTTTCACCGAGGCAATAGGCGAGATCGTGGTCACGGTGAACGAATAAAACGGCGCCGAACGTCTCTCGTCAGGCCGTGCTCTCTCCAATAATTCGCTTTCACCGAGGCAATAGGCGAGATCGTGGTCACGGTGAACGAATAAAACGGCGCCAAACGTCTCTCGTCAGGCCGTGCTCTCTCCAATAATTCGCTTTCACCGAGGCAATAGGCGAGATCGTGGTCACGGTGAACGAATAAAACCGCGCCAAACGTCTCTCGTCAGGCCGTGCTCTCTCCAATTATTCGCTTTCACCGAGGCAATAGGCGAGATCGTGGTCACGGTGAACGAATAAAACGGCGCCAAACGTCTCTCGTCAGGCCGTGCTCTCTCCAATCATTCGCTTTCACCGAGGCAATAGGCGAGATCGTGGTCACGGTGAACGAATAAAACGGCGCCAAACGTCTCTCGTCAGGCCGTGCTCTCTCCAATAATTCGCTTTCACCGAGGCAATAGGCGAGATCGTGGTCACGGTGAACGAATAAAACGGCGCCAAACGTCTCTCGTCAGGCCGTGCTCTCTCCAATAATTCGCTTTCACCGAGGCAATAGGCGAGATCGTGGTCACGGTGAACGAATAAAACCGCGCCGAACGTCTCTCGTCAGGCCGTGCTTACTCCAATAATTCGCTTTCACCGAGGCAATAGGCGAGATCGTGGTCACGGTGAACGAATAAAACCGCGCCGAACGTCTCTCGTCAGGCCATGCTCTCTCCAATAATTCGCTTTCACCGAGGCAATAGGCGAGATCGTGGTCACGGTGAACGAATAAAAACGGCGCCAAACGTCTCTCGTCAGGCCGTGCTCTCTCCAATAATTCGCTTTCACCGAGGCAATAGGCGAGATCGTGGTCACGGTGAACGAATAAAACCGCGCCGAACGTCTCTCGTCAGGCCGTGCTCTCTCCAATAATTCGCTTTCACCGAGGCAATAGGCGAGATCGTGGTCACGGTGAACGAATAAAACGGCGCCAAACGTCTCTCGTCAGGCCGTGCTCTCTCCAATAATTCGCTTTCACCGAGGCAATAGGCGAGATCGTGGTCACGGTGAACGAATAAAACCGCGCCAAACGTCTCTCGTCAGGCCGTGCTCTCTCCAATAATTCGCTTTCACCGAGGCAATAGGCGAGATCGTGGTCACGGTGAACGAATAAAACCGCGCCGAACGTCTCTCGTCAGGCCGTGCTCTCTCCAATAATTCGCTTTCACCGAGGCAATAGGCGAGATCGTGGTCACGGTGAACGAATAAAACCGCGCCGAACGTCTCTCGTCAGGCCGTGCTCTCTCCAATAATTCGCTTTCACCGAGGCAATAGGCGAGATCGTGGTCACGGTGAACGAATAAAACCGCGCCGAACGTCTCTCGTCAGGCCGTGCTCTCTCCAATAATTCGCTTTCACCGAGGCAATAGGCGAGATCGTGGTCACGGTGAACGAATAAAACGGCGCCAAACGTCTCTCGTCAGGCCGTGCTCTCTCCAATAATTCGCTTTCACCGAGGCAATAGGCGAGATCGTGGTCACGGTGAACGAATAAAACCGCGCCAAACGTCTCTCGTCAGGCCGTGCTCTCTCCAATAATTCGCTTTCACCGAGGCAATAGGCGAGATCGTGGTCACGGTGAACGAATAAAAACCGCGCCAAACGTCTCTCGTCAGGCCGTGCTCTCTCCAATTATTCGCTTTCACCGAGAATAGGCGAGATCGTGGTCACGGTGAACGAATAAAACCGCGCCAAACGTCTCTCGTCAGGCCGTGCTCTCTCCAATAATTCGCTTTCACCGAGGCAATAGCCGAGATCGTGGTCACGGTGAACGAATAAAACGGCGCCGAACGTCTCTCGTCAGGCCGTGCTCTCTCCAATAATTCGCTTTCACCGAGGCAATAGCCGAGATCGTGGTCACGGTGAACGAATAAAACGGCGCCGAACGTCTCTCGTCAGGCCGTGCTCTCTCCAATAATTCGCTTTCACCGAGGCAATAGCCGAGATCGTGGTCACGGTGAACGAATAAAACGGCGCCGAACATCTCTCGTCAGGCCGTGCTCTCTCCAATAATTCGCTTTCACCGAGGCAATAGCCGAGATCGTGGTCACGGTGAACGAATAAAACGGCGCCGAACGTCTCTCGTCAGGCCGTGCTCTCTCCAATAATTCGCTTTCACCGAGGCAATAGGCGAGATCGTGGTCACGGTGAACGAGTAAAGCGGCGCCAAACGTCTCTCGTCAGGCCGTGCTCTCTCCAATAATTCGCTTTCACCGAGGCAATAGGCGAGATCGTGGTCACGGTGAACGAATAAAACGGCGCCAAACGTCTCTCGTCAGGCCGTGCTCTCTCCAATAATTCGCTTTCACCGAGGCAATAAGCGAGATCGTGGTCACGGTGAACGAATAAAACCGCGCCAAACGTCTCTCGTCAGGCCGTGCTCTCTCCAATAATTCGCTTTCACCGAGGCAATAGGCGAGATCGTGGTCACGGTGAACGAATAAAACGGCACCAAACGTCTCTCGTCAGGCCGTGCTCTCTCCAATAATTCGCTTTCACCGAGGCAATAGGCGAGATCGTGGTCACGGTGAACGAATAAAACGGCGCCAAACGTCTCTCGTCAGGCCGTGCTCTCTCCAATAATTCGCTTTCACAGAGGCAATAGGCGAGATCGTGGTCTCGGTGAAAGAATAAAACCGCGCCAAACGTCTCTCGTCAGGCCGTGCTCTCTCCAATAATTCGCTTTCACCGAGGCAATAGGCGATATCGTGGTCACGGTGAACGAGTAAAACGGCGCCAAACGTCTCTCGTCAGGCCGTGCTCTCTCCAATAATTCGCTTTCACCGAGGCAATAGGCGAGATCGTGGTCACGGTGAACGAATAAAACGGCGCCAAACGTCTCTCGTCAGGCCGTGCTCTCTCCAATAATTCGCTTTCACCGAGGCAATAGGCGAGATCGTGGTCACGGTGAACGAATAAAACGGCGCCGAACGTCTCTCGTCAGGCCGTGCTCTCTCCAATAATTCGCTCTCACCGAGGCAATAGGCGAGATCGTGGTCACGGTGAACGAATAAAACGGCGCCAAACGTCTCTCGTCAGGCCGTGCTCTCTCCAATAATTCGCTTTCACCGAGGCAATAGGCGAGATCGTGGTCACGGTGAACGAATAAAACCGCGCCAAACGTCTCTCGTCAGGCCGTGCTCTCTCCAATAATTCGCTTTCACCGTGCAATAGGCGAGATCGTGGTCACGGTGAACGAATAAAACGGCGCCAAACGTCTCTCGTCAGGCCGTGCTCTCTCCAATAATTCGCTTTCACCGAGGCAATAGGCGAGATCGTGGTCACGGTGAACGAATAAAACGGCGCCAAACGTCTATCGTCAGGCCGTGCTCTCTCCAATAATTCGCTTTCACCGAGGCAATAGGCGAGATCGTGGTCACGGTGAACGAATAAAACGGCGCCAAACGTCTCTCGTCAGGCCGTGCTCTCTCCAATAATTCGCTTTCACCGAGGCAATAGGCGAGATCGTGGTCACGGTGAACGAATAAAACCGCGCCGAACGTCTCTCGTCAGGCCGTGCTTACTCCAATAATTCGCTTTCACCGAGGCAATAGGCGAGATCGTGGTCACAGTGAACGAATAAAACCGCGCCAAACGCCTCTCGTCAGGCCGTGCTCTCTCCAATAATTCGCTTTCACCGAGGCAATAGGCGAGATCGTGGTCACGGTGAACGAATAAAACCGCGCCAAACGTCTCTCGTCAGGCCGTGCTCTCTCCAATAATTCGCTTTCACCGAGGCAATAGGCGAGATCGTGGTCACGGTGAACGAATAAAACCGCGCCAAACGTCTCTCGTCAGGCCGTGCTCTCTCCAATACTTCGCTTTCACCGAGGCAATAGGCGAGATCGTGGTCACGGTGAACGAATAAAACGGCGCCAAACGTCTCTCGTCAGGCCGTGCTCTCTCCAATAATTCGCTTTCACCGAGGCAATAGGCGAGATCGTGGTCACGGTGAACGAATAAAAACCGCGCCGAACGTCTCTCGTCAGGCCGTGCTCTCTCCAATAATTCGCTTTCACCGAGGCAATAGGCGAGATCGTGGTCACGGTGAACGAATAAAACCGCGCCAAACGTCTCTCGTCAGGCCGTGCTCTCTCCAATAATTCGCTTTCACCGAGGCAATAGGCGAGATCGTGGTCACGGTGAACGAATAAAACGGCGCCAAACGTCTCTCGTCAGGCCGTGCTCTCTCCAATAATTCGCTTTCACCGAGGCAATAGGCGAGATCGTGGTCACGGTGAACGAATAAAACCGCGCCAAACGTCTCTCGTCTGGCCGTGCTCTCTCCAATAATTCGCTTTCACCGAGGCAATAGGCGAGATCGTGGTCACGGTGAACGAATAAAACCGCGCCAAACGTCTCTCGTCAGGCCGTGCTCTCTCCAATATTTCGCTTTCACCGAGGCAATAGGCGAGATCGTGGTCACTGTGAACGAATAAAACGGCGCCAAACGTCTCTCGTCAGGCCGTGCTCTCTCCAATAATTCGCTTTCACCGAGGCAATAGGCGAGATCGTGGTCACGGTGAACGAATAAAACCGCGCCGAACGTCTCTCGTCAGGCCGTGCTTACTCCAATAATTCGCTTTCACCGATGCAATAGGCGAGATCGTGGTCACGGTGAACGAATAAAACCGCGCCAAACGTCTCTCGTCAGGCCGTGCTCTCTCCAATAATTCGCTTTCACCGAGGCAATAGGCGAGATCGTGGTCACGGTGAACGAATAAAACGGCGCCAAACGTCTCTCGTCAGGCCGTGCTCTCTCCAATAATTCGCTTTCACCGAGGCAATAGCCGAGATCGTGGTCACGGTGAACGAATAAAACCGCGCCAAACGTCTCTCGTCAGGCCGTGCTCTCTCCAATAATTCGCTTTCACCGAGGCAATAGGCGAGATCGTGGTCACGGTGAACGAATAAAACCGCGCCAAACGTCTCTCGTCAGGCCGTGCTCTCTCCAATAATTCGCTTTCACCGAGGCAATAGGCGAGATCGTGGTCACGGTGAACGAATAAAACCGCGCCAAACGTCTCTCGTCAGGCCGTGCTCTCTCCAATAATTCGCTTTCACCGAGGCAATAGGCGAGATCGTGGTCACGGTGAACGAATAAAACCGCGCCAAACGTCTCTCGTCAGGCCGTGCTCTCTCCAATAATTCGCTTTCACCGAGGCAATAGGCGAGATCGTGGTCACGGTGAACGAATAAAACCGCGCCGAACGTGTCTCGTCAGGCCGTGCTTACTCCAATAATTCGCTTTCACCGAGGCAATAGGCGAGATCGTGGTCACGGTGAACGAATAAAACCGCGCCAAACGTCTCTCGTCAGGCCGTGCTCTCTCCAATAATTCGCTTTCACCGAGGCAATAGGCGAGATCGTGGTCACGGTGAACGAATAAAACGGCGCCAAACGTCTCTCGTCAGGCCGTGCTCTCTCCAATAATTCGCTTTCACTGAGGCAATAGCCGAGATCGTGGTCACGGTGAACGAATAAAACCGCGCCAAACGTCTCTCGTCAGGCCGTGCTCTCTCCAATAATTCGCTTTCACCGAGGCAATAGGCGAGATCGTGGTCACGGTGAACGAATAAAACCGCGCCAAACGTCTCTCGTCAGGCCGTGCTCTCTCCAATAATTCGCTTTCACCGAGGCAATTGGCGAGATCGTGGTCACGGTGAACGAATAAAACCGCGCCAAACGTCTCTCGTCAGGCCGTGCTCTCTCCAATAATTCGCTTTCACCGAGGCAATAGGCGAGATCGTGGTCACGGTGAACGAATAAAACCGCGCCAAACGTCTCTCGTCAGGCCGTGCTCTCTCCAATAATTCGCTTTCACCGAGGCAATAGGCGAGATCGTGGTCACGGTGAACGAATAAAACCGCGCCAAACGTCTCTCGTCAGGCCGTGCTCTCTCCAAAAATTCGCTTTCACCGAGGCAATAGGCGAGATCGTGGTCACGGTGAACGAATAAAACCGCGCCAAACGTCTCTCGTCAGGCCGTGCTCTCTCCAATAATTCGCTTTCACCGAGGCAATAGCCGAGATCGTGGTCACGGTGAACGAATAAAACCGCGCCAAACGTCTCTCGTCAGGCCGTGCTCTCTTCAATAATTCGCTTTCACCGAGGCAATAGGCGAGATCGTGGTCACGGTGAACGAATAAAACCGCGCCAAACGTCTCTCGTCAGGCCGTGCTCTCTCCAATAATTCGCTTTCACCGAGGCAATAGGCGAGATCGTGGTCACGGTGAACGAATAAAACGGCGCCAAACGTCTCTCGTCAGGCCGTGCTCTCTCCAATAATTCGCTTTCACCGAGGCAATAGGCGAGATCGTGGTCACGGTGAACGAATAAAACGGCGCCAAACGTCTCTCGTCAGGCCGTGCTCTCTCCAATAATTCGCTTTCACCGAGGCAATAGGCGAGATCGTGGTCACGGTGAACGAATAAAACGGCTGCAAAAATATTCCAAAAGCCGGGAATCCAATAATTCGCTTTCACCGAGGCAATAGCCGAGATCGTGGTCACGGTGAACGAATAAAACGGCGCCAAACGTCTCTCGTCAGGCCGTGCTCTCTCCAATAATTCGCTTTCACCGAGGCAATAGCCGAGATCGTGGTCACGGTGAACGAATAAAACTGCGCCGAACGTCTCTCGTCAGGCCGTGCTCTCTCCAATAATTCGCTTTCACCGAGGCAATAGCCGAGATCGTGGTCACGGTGAACGAATAAAACGGCGCCAAACGTCTCTCGTCAGGCCGTGCTCTCTCCAATAATTCGCTTTCACCGAGGCAATAGCCGAGATCGTGGTCACGGTGAACGAATAAAACCGCGCCGAACGTCTCTCGTCAGGCCGTGCTCTCTCCAATAATTCGCTTTCACCGAGGCAATAGCCGAGATCGTGGTCACGGTGAACGAATAAAACGGCGCCAAACGTCTCTCGTCAGGCCGTGCTCTCTCCAATAATTCGCTTTCACCGAGGCAATAGCCGAGATCGTGGTCACAGTGAACGAATAAAACGGCGCCAAACGTCTCTTGTCAGGCCGTGCTCTCTCCAATAATTCGCTTTCACCGAGGCAATAGCCGAGATCGTGGTCACAGTGAACGAATAAAACGGCGCCAAACGTCTCTCGTTAGGCCGTGCTTTCTCCAATAATTCGCTTTCACCGAGGCAATAGCCGAGATCGTGGTCACGGTGAACGAATAAAACCGCGCCGAACGTCTCTCGTCAGGCCGTGCTCTCTCCAATAATTCGCTTTCACCGAGGCAACAGCCGAGATCGTGGTCACGGTGAACGAATAAAACGGCGCCAAACGTCTCTCGTCAGGCCGTGCTCTCTCCAATAATTCGCTTTCACCGAGGCAATAGCCGAGATCGTGGTCACGGTGAACGAATAAAACGGCGCCAAACGTCTCTCGTCAGGCCGTGCTCTCTCCAATAATTCGCTTTCACCGAGGCAATAGCCGAGATCGTGGTCACGGTGAACGAATAAAACCGCGCCGAACGTCTCTCGTCAGGCCGTGCTCTCTCATATAATTCGCTTTCACCGAGGCAATAGCCGAGATCGTGGTCACGGTGAACGAATAAAACGGCGCCAAAAGTCTCTCGTCAGGCCGTGCTCTCTCCAATAATTCGCTTTCACCGAGGCAATAGCCGAGATCGTGGTCACGGTGAACGAATAAAACGGCGCCAAACGTCTCTCGTCAGGCCCTGCTCTCTCCAATAATTCGCTTTCACCGAGGCAATAGCCGAGATCGTGGTCACGGTGAACGAATAAAACGGCGCCAAACGTCTCTCGTCAGGCCGTGCTCTCTCCAATAATTCGCTTTCACCGAGGCAATAGCTGAGATCGTGGTCACGGTGAACGAATAAAACGGCGCCAAACGTCTCTCGTCAGGCCGTGCTCTCTCCAATAATTCGCTTTCACCGAGGCAATAGCCGAGATCGTGGTCTCGGTGAACGAATAAAACGGCGCCAAACGTTTCTCGTCAGGCCGTGCTCTCTCCAATAATTCGCTTTCACCGAGGCAATAGCCGAGATCGTGGTCACGGTGAACGAATAAAACGGCGCCAAACGTTTCTCGTCAGGCCGTGCTCTCTCCAATAATTCGCTTTCACCGAGGCAATAGCCGAGATCGTGGTCACGGTGAACGAATAAAACGGCGTCAAACGTCTCTCGTCAGGCCGTGCTCTCTCCAATAACTCGCTTTCACCGAGGCAATAGCCGAGATCGTGGTCACGGTGAACGAATAAAACCGCGCCGAACGTCTCTCGTCAGGCCGTGCTCTCTCCAATAATTCGCTTTCACCGAGGCAATAGCCGAGATCGTGGTCACGGTGAACGAATAAAACGGCGCCAAACGTCTCTCGTCAGGCCATGCTCTCTCTAATAATTCGCTTTCACCGAGGCAATAGCCGAGATCGTGGTCACGGTGAACGAATAAAACGGCGCCAAACGTCTCTTGTCAGGCCGTGCTCTCTCCAATAATTCGCTTTCACCGAGGCAATAGCCGAGATCGTGGTCACAGTGAACGAATAAAACGGCGCCAAACGTCTCTCGTCAGGCCGTGCTTTCTCCAATAATTCGCTTTCACCGAGGCAATAGCCGAGATCGTGGTCACGGTGAACGAATAAAACGGCGCCAAACGTCTCTCGTCAGGCCGTGCTCTCTCCAATAATTCGCTTTCACCGAGGCAACAGCCGAGATCGTGGTCACGGTGAACGAATAAAACGGCGCCAAACGTCTCTCGTCAGGCCGTGCTCTCTCCAATAATTCGCTTTCACCGAGGCAATAGCCGAGATCGTGGTCACGGTGAACGAATAAAACGGCGCCAAACGTCTCTCGTCAGGCCGTGCTCTCTCCAATAATTCGCTTTCACCGAGGCAATAGCCGAGATCGTGGTCACGGTGAACGAATAAAACGGCGCCAAACGTCTCTCGTCAGGCCGTGCTCTCTCCAATAATTCGCTTTCACCGAGGCAATAGCCGAGATCGTGGTCACGGTGAACGAATAAAACCGCGCCGAACGTCTCTCGTCAGGCCGTGCTCTCTCATATAATTCGCTTTCACCGAGGCAATAGCCGAGATCGTGGTCACGGTGAACGAATAAAACGGCGCCAAACGTCTCTCGTCAGGCCGTGCTCTCTCCAATAATTCGCTTTCACCGAGGCAATAGCCGAGATCGTGGTCACGGTGAACGAATAAAACGGCGCCAAACGTCTCTCGTCAGGCCGTGCTCTCTCCAATAATTCGCTTTCACCGAGGCAATAGCCGAGATCGTGGTCACGGTGAACGAATAAAACGGCGCCAAACGTCTCTCGTCAGGCCGTGCTCTCTCCAATAATTCGCTTTCACCGAGGCAATAGCTGAGATCGTGGTCACGGTGAACGAATAAAACGGCGCCAAACGTCTCTCGTCAGGCCGTGCTCTCTCCAATAATTCGCTTTCACCGAGGCAATAGCCGAGATCGTGGTCACGGTGAACGAATAAAACGGCGCCAAACGTCTCTCGTCAGGCCGTGCTCTCCAATAATTCGCTTTCACCGAGGCAATAGCCGAGATCGTGGTCTCGGTGAACGAATAAAACGGCGCCAAACGTTTCTCGTCAGGCCGTGCTCTCTCCAATAATTCGCTTTCACCGAGGCAATAGCCGAGATCGTGGTCACGGTGAACGAATAAAACGGCGCCAAACGTCTCTCGTCAGGCCGTGCTCTCTCCAATAATTCGCTTTCACCGAGGCAATAGCCGAGATCGTGGTCACGGTGAACGAATAAAACCGCGCCGAACGTCTCTCGTCAGGCCGTGCTCTCTCCAATAATTCGCTTTCACCGAGGCAATAGCCGAGATCGTGGTCACGGTGAATGAATAAAACGGCGCCAAACGTCTCTCGTCAGGCCGTGCTCTCTCCAATAATTCGCTTTCACCGAGGCAATAGCCGAGATCGTGGTCACGGTGAACGAATAAAACCGCGCCGAACGTCTCTCGTCAGGCCGTGCTCTCTCCAATAATTCGCTTTCACCGAGGCAATAGCCGAGATCGTGGTCACGGTGAACGAATAAAACGGCGCCAAACGTCTCTCGTCAGGCCATGCTCTCTCTAACAATTCGCTTTCACCGAGGCAATAGCCGAGATCGTGGTCACGGTGAACGAATAAAACGGCGCCAAACGTCTCTCGTCAGGCCGTGCTCTCTCCAATAATTCGCTTTCACCGAGGCAATAGCCGAGATCGTGGTCACGGTGAACGAATAAAACCGCGCCAAACGTCTCTCGTCAGGCCGTGCTCTCTCCAATAATTCGCTTTCACCGAGGCAATAGCCGAGATCGTGGTCACGGTGAACGAATAAAACCGCGCCGAACGTCTCTCGTCAGGCCGTGCTCTCTCCAATAATTCGCTTTCACCGAGGCAATAGCCGAGATCGTGGTCACGGTGAACGAATAAAACGGCGCCAAACGTCTCTCGTCAGGCCGTGCTCTCTCCAATAATTCGCTTTCACCGAGGCAATAGCCGAGATCGTGGTCACGGTGAACGAATAAAACGGCGCCAAACGTCTCTCGTCAGGCTGTGCTCTCTCCAATAATTCGCTTTCACCGAGGCAATAGCCGAGATCGTGGTCACGGTGAACGAATAAAACGGCGCCAAACGTCTCTCGTCAGGCCGTGCTCTCTCCAATAATTCGCTTTCACCGAGGCAATAGCCGAGATCGTGGTCACGGTAAACGAATAAAACGGCGCCAAACGTCTCTCGTCAGGCCCTGCTCTCTCCAATAATTCGCTTTCACCGAGGCAATAGCCGAGATCGTGGTCACGGTGAACGAATAAAACGGCGCCAAACGTCTCTCGTCAGGCCGTGCTCTCTCCAATAATTCGCTTTCACCGAGGCAATAGCCGAGATCGTGGTCACGGTGAACGAATAAAACGGCGCCAAACGTCTCTCGTCAGGCCGTGCTCTCTCCAATAATTCGCTTTCACCGAGGCAATAGCCGAGATCGTGGTCACGGTGAACGAATAAAACCGCGCCGAACGTCTCTCGTCAGGCCGTGCTCTCGCCAATAATTCGCTTTCACCGAGGCAATAGCCGAGATCGTGGTCACGGTGAACGAATAAAACGGCGCCAAACGTCTCTCGTCAGGCCGTGCTCTCTCCAATAATTCGCTTTCACCGAGGCAATAGCCGAGATCGTGGTCACGGTGAACGAATAAAACGGCGCCAAACGTCTCTCGTCAGGCCGTGCTCTCTCCAATAATTCGCTTTCACCGAGGCAATAGCCGAGATCGTGGTCACGGTGAACGAATAAAACCGCGCCGAACGTCTCTCGTCAGGCCGTGCTCTCTCCAATAATTCGCTTTCACCGAGGCAATAGCCGAGATCGTGGTCACGGTGAACGGTTAAAACGGCGCCGAACGTCTCTCGTCAGGCCGTGCTCTCTCTAATATTTCGCTTTCACCGAGGCAATAGCCGAGATCGTGGTCACGGTGAACGAATAAAACGGCGCCAAAGTCTCTTGTCAGGCCGTGCTCTCTCCAATAATTCGCTTTCACCGAGGCAATAGCCGAGATCGTGGTCACGGTGAACGAATAAAACGGCGCCAAACGTCTCTCGTCAGGCCGTGCTCTCTCCAATAATTCGCTTTCACCGAGGCAATAGCCGAGATCGTGGTCAAGGTGAACGAATAAAACCGCGCCAAACGTGTCTCGTCAGGCCGTGCTCTCTCCAATAATTCGCTTTCACCGAGGCAATAGCCGAGATCGTGGTCACGGTGAACGAATAAAACGGCGCCAAACGTCTCTCGTCAGGCCGTGCTCTCTCCAATAATTCGCTTTCACCGAGGCAATAGCCGAGATCGTGGTCACGGTGAACGAATAAAACGGCGCCAAACGTCTCTCGCCAGGCCGTGCTCCCTCCAATAATTCGCTTTCACCGAGGCAATAGCCGAGATCGTGGTCACGGTGAACGAATAAAACGGCGCCAAACGTCTCTCGTCAGGCCGTGCTCTCTCAAATAATTCGCTTTCACCGAGGCAATAGCCGAGATCGTGGTCACGGTGAACGAATAAAACCGCGCCAAACGTCTCTCGTCAGGCCGTGCTCTCTCCAATAATTCGCTTTCACCGAGGCAATAGCCGAGATCGTGGTCACGGTGAACGAATAAAACGGCGCCAAACGTCTCTCGTCAGGCCGTGCTCTCTCCAATAATTCGCTTTCACCGAGGCAATAGCCGAGATCGTGGTCACGGTGAACGAATAAAACGGCGCCGAACGTCTCTCGTCAGGCCGTGCTCTCTCCAATAATTCGCTTTCACCGAGGCAATAGCCGAGATCGTGGTCACGGTGAACGAATAAAACGGCGCCAAACGTCTCTCGTCAGGCCGTGCTCTCTCCAATAATTCGCTTTCACCGAGGCAATAGCCGAGATCGTGGTCACGGTGAACGAATAAAACAGCGCCAAACGTCTCTCGTCAGGCCGTGCTCTCTCCAATAATTCGCTTTCACCGAGGCAATAGCCGAGATCGTGGTCACGGTGAACGAATAAAACAGCGCCAAACGTCTCTCGTCAGGCCGTGCTCTCTCCAATAATTCGCTTTCACCGAGGCAATAGCCGAGATCGTGGTCACGGTGAACGAATAAAACGGCGCCAAACGTCTCTCGTCAGGCCGTGCTCTCTCCAATAATTCGCTTTCACCGAGGCAATAGCCGAGATCGTGGTCACGGTGAACGAATAAAACGGCGCCAAACGTCTCTCGTCAGGCCGTGCTCTCTCCAATAATTCGCTTTCACCGAGGCAATAGCCGAGATCGTGGTCACGGTGAACGAATAAAACCGCGCCGAACGTCTCTCGTCAGGCCGTGCTCTCTCCAATAATTCGCTTTCACCGAGGCAATAGCCGAGATCGTGGTCACGGTGAACGAATAAAACGGCGCCAAACGTCTCTCGTCAGGCCGTGCTCTCTCCAATAATTCGCTTTCACCGAGGCAATAGCCGAGATCGTGGTCACGGTGAACGAATAAAACGGCGCCGAACGTCTCTCGTCAGGCCGTGCTCTCTCCAATAATTCGCTTTCACCGAGGCAATAGCCGAGATCGTGGTCACGGTGAACGAATAAAACGGCGCCAAACGTCTCTCGTCAGGCCGTGCTCTCTCCAATAATTCGCTTTCACCGAGGCAATAGCCGAGATCGTGGTCACGGTGAACGAATAAAACCGCGCCGAACGTCTCTCGTCAGGCCGTGCTCTCTCCAATAATTCGCTTTCACCGAGGCAATAGCCGAGATCGTGGTCACGGTGAACGAATAAAACGGCGCCAAACGTCTCTCGTCAGGCCGTGCTCTCTCTAATAATTCGCTTTCACCGAGGCAATAGCCGAGATCGTGGTCACGGTGAACGAACAAAACGGCGCCAAACGTCTCTCGTCAGGCCGTGCTCTCTCCAATAATTCGCTTTCACCGAGGCAATAGCCGAGATCGTGGTCACGGTGAACGAATAAAACCGCGCCGAACGTCTCTCGTCAGGCCGTGCTCTCTCCAATAATTCGCTTTCACCGAAGCAATAGCCGAGATCGTGGTCACGGTGAACGAATAAAACGGCGCCGAACGTCTTTCGTCAGGCCGTGCTCTCTCCAATAATTCGCTTTCACCGAGGCAATAGCCGAGATCGTGGTCACGGTGAACGAATAAAACGGCGGCAAACGTCTCTCGTCAGGCCGTGCTCTCTCCAATAATTCGCTTTCACCGAGGCAATAGCCGAGATCGTGGTCACGGTGAACGAATAAAACCGCGCCGAACGTCTCTCGTCAGGCCGTGCTCTCTCCAATAATTCGCTTTCACCGAGGCAATAGCCGAGATCGTGGTCACGGTGAACGAATAAAACGGCGCCGAACATCTCTCGTCAGGCCGTGCTCTCTCCAATAATTCGCTTTCACCGAGGCAATAGCCAAGATCGTGGTCACGGTGAACGAATAAAACCTGCGCCGAACGTCTCTCGTCAGGACGTGCTCTCTCCAATAATTCGCTTTCTCCGAGGCAATAGCCGAGATCGTGGTCACGGTGAACGAATAAAACGGCGCCGAACGTCTCTCGTCAGGCCGTGCTCTCTCCAATAATTCGCTTTCACCGAGGCAATAGCCGAGATCGTGGTCACGGTGAACGAATAAAACGGCGCCAAACGTCTCTCGTCAGGCCGTGCTCTCTCCAATAATTCGCTTTCACCGAGGCAATAGCCGAGATCGTGGTCACGGTGAACGAATAAAACCGCGCCGAACGTCTCTCGTCAGGCCGTGCTCTCTCCAATAATTCGCTTTCACCGAGGCAATAGCCGAGATCGTGGTCACGGTGAACGAATAAAACCGCGCCGAACGTCTCTCGTCAGGCCGTGCTCTCTCCAATAATTCGCTTTCACCGAAGCAATAGCCGAGATCGTGGTCACGGTGAACGAATAAAACGGCGCCGAACGTCTCTCGTCAGGCCGTGCTCTCTCCAATAATTCGCTTTCACCGAGGCAATAGCCGAGATCGTGGTCACGGTGAACGAATAAAACGGCGCCAAACGTCTCTCGTCAGGCCGTGCTCTCTCCAATAATTCGCTTTCACCGAGGCAATAGCCGAGATCGTGGTCACGGTGAACGAATAAAACCGCGCCGAACGTCTCTCGTCAGGCCGTGCTCTCTCCAATAATTCGCTTTCACCGAGGCAATAGCCGAGATCGTTGTCACGGTGAACGAATAAAACGGCGCCGAACATCTCTCGTCAGGCCGTGCTCTCTCCAATAATTCGCTTTCACCGAGGCAATAGCCGAGATCGTGGTCACGGTGAACGAATAAAACCGCGCCGAACGTCTCTCGTCAGGCCGTGCTCTCTCCAATAATTCGCTTTCACCGAGGCAATAGCCGAGATCGTGGTCACGGTGAACGAATAAAACGGCGCCGAACGTCTCTCGTCAGGCCGTGCTCTCTCCAATAATTCGCTTTCACCGAGGCAATAGCCGAGATCGTGGTCACGGTGAACGAATAAAACGGCGCCAAACGTCTCTCGTCAGGCCGTGCTCTCTCCAATAATTCGCTTTCACCGAGGCAATAGCCGAGATCGTGGTCACGGTGAACGAATAAAACCGCGCCGAACGTCTCTCGTCAGGCCGTGCTCTCTCCAATAATTCGCTTTCACCGAGGCAATAGCCGAGATCGTGGTCACGGTGAACGAATAAAACGGCGCCAAACGTCTCTCGTCAGGCCGTGCTCTCTCCAATAATTCGCTTTCACCGAGGCAATAGCCAAGATCGTGGTCACGGTGAACGAATAAAACGGCGCCAAACGTCTCTCGTCAGGCCGTGCTCTCTCCAATAATTCGCTTTCACCGAGGCAATAGCCGAGATCGTGGTCACGGTGAACGAATAAAACGGCGCCAAACGTCTCTCGTCAGGCCGTGCTCTCTCCAATAATTCGCTTTCACCGAGGCAATAGCCGAGATCGTGGTCACGGTGAACGAATAAAACGGCGCCAAACGTCTCTCGTCAGGCCGTGCTCTCTCCAATAATTCGCTTTCACCGAGGCAATAGCCTAGATCGTGGTCACGGTGAACGAATAAAACGGCGCCAAACGTCTCTCGTCAGGCCGTGCTCGCTCCAATAATTCGCTTTCACCGAGGCAATAGCCGAGATCGTGGTCACGGTGAACGAATAAAACCGCGCCGAACGTCTCTCGTCAGGCCGTGCTCTCTCCAATAATTCGCTTTCACCGAGGCAATAGCCGAGATCGTGGTCACGGTGAACGAATAAAACGGCGCCGAACGTCTCTCGTCAGGCCGTGCTCTCTCCAATAATTCGCTTTCACCGAGGCAATAGCCGAGATCGTGGTCACGGTGAACGAATAAAACCGCGCCGAACGTCTCTCGTCAGGCCGTGCTCTCTCCAATAATTCGCTTTCACCGAGGCAATAGCCGAGATCGTGGTCACGGTGAACGAATAAAACGGCGCCGAACGTCTCTCGTCAGGCCGTGCTCGCTCCAATAATTCGCTTTCACCGAGGCAATAGCCGAGATTGTGGTCACGGTGAACAAATAAAACGGCGCCAAACGTCTCTCGTCAGGCCGTGCTCTCTCCAATAATTCGCTTTCACCGAGGCAATAGCCGAGATCGTGGTCACGGTGAACGAATAAAACGGCGCCAAACGTCTCTCGTCAGGCCGTGCTCTCTCCAATAATTCGCTTTCACCGAGGCAATAGCCGAGATCGTGGTCACGGTGAACGAATAAAACGGCGCCGAACGTCTCTCGTCAGGCCGTGCTCTCTCCAATAATTCGCTTTCACCGAGGCAATAGCCGAGATCGTGGTCACGGTGAACGAATAAAACGGCGCCAAACGTCTCTCGTCAGGCCGTGCTCTCTCCAATAATTCGCTTTCACCGAGGCAATAGCCGAGATCGTGGTCACGGTGAACGAATAAAACGGCGCCGAACGTCTCTCGTCAGGCCGTGCTCGCTCCAATAATTCGCTTTCACCGAGGCAATAGCCGAGATCGTGGTCACGGTGAACGAATAAAACGGCGCCAAACGTCTCTCGTCAGGCCGTGCTCTCTCCAATAATTCGCTTTCACCGAGGCAATAGCCGAGATCGTGGTCACGGTGAACGAATAAAACGGCGCCAAACGTCTCTCGTCAGGCCGTGCTCTCTCCAATAATTCGCTTTCACCGAGGCAATAGCCGAGATCGTGGTCACGGTGAACGAATAAAACCGCGCCGAACGTCTCTCGTCAGGCCGTGCTCTCTCCAATAATTCGCTTTCACCGAGGCAATAGCCGAGATCGTGGTCACGGTGAACGAATAAAACCGCGCCGAACGTCTCTCGTCAGGCCGTGCTCTCTCCAATAATTCGCTTTCACCGAAGCAATAGCCGAGATCGTGGTCACGGTGAACGAATAAAACGGCGCCGAACGTCTCTCGTCAGGCCGTGCTCTCTCCAATAATTCGCTTTCACCGAGGCAATAGCCGAGATCGTGGTCACGGTGAACGAATAAAACGGCGCCAAACGTCTCTCGTCAGGCCGTGCTCTCTCCAATAATTCGCTTTCACCGAGGCAATAGCCGAGATCGTGGTCACGGTGAACGAATAAAACCGCGCCGAACGTCTCTCGTCAGGCCGTGCTCTCTCCAATAATTCGCTTTCACCGAGGCAATAGCCGAGATCGTTGTCACGGTGAACGAATAAAACGGCGCCGAACATCTCTCGTCAGGCCGTGCTCTCTCCAATAATTCGCTTTCACCGAGGCAATAGCCGAGATCGTGGTCACGGTGAACGAATAAAACCGCGCCGAACGTCTCTCGTCAGGCCGTGCTCTCTCCAATAATTCGCTTTCACCGAGGCAATAGCCGAGATCGTGGTCACGGTGAACGAATAAAACGGCGCCGAACGTCTCTCGTCTGGCCGTGCTCTCTCCAATAATTCGCTTTCACCGAGGCAATAGCCGAGATCGTGGTCACGGTGAACGAATAAAACGGCGCCAAACGTCTCTCGTCAGGCCGTGCTCTCTCCAATAATTCGCTTTCACCGAGGCAATAGCCGAGATCGTGGTCACGGTGAACGAATAAAACCGCGCCGAACGTCTCTCGTCAGGCCGTGCTCTCTCCAATAATTCACTTTCACCGAGGCAATAGCCGAGATCGTGGTCACGGTGAACGAATAAAACGGCGCCAAACGTCTCTCGTCAGGCCGTGCTCTCTCCAATAATTCGCTTTCACCGAGGCAATAGCCAAGATCGTGGTCACGGTGAACGAATAAAACGGCGCCAAACGTCTCTCGTCAGGCCGTGCTCTCTCCAATAATTCGCTTTCACCGAGGCAATAGCCGAGATCGTGGTCACGGTGAACGAATAAAACGGCACCAAACGTCTCTCGTCAGGCCGTGCTCTCTCCAATAATTCGCTTTCACCGAGGCAATAGCCGAGATCGTGGTCACGGTGAACGAATAAAACGGCGCCAAACGTCTCTCGTCAGGCCGTGCTCTCTCCAATAATTCGCTTTCACCGAGGCAATAGCCTAGATCGTGGTCACGGTGAACGAATAAAACGGCGCCAAACGTCTCTCGTCAGGCCGTGCTCGCTCCAATAATTCGCTTTCACCGAGGCAATAGCCGAGATCGTGGTCACGGCGAACGAATAAAACGGCGCCAAACGTCTCTCGTCAGGCCGTGCTCTCTCCAATAATTCGCTTTCACCGAGGCAATAGCCGAGATCGTGGTCACGGTGAACGAATAAAACCGCGCCGAACGTCTCTCGTCAGGCCGTGCTCTCTCCAATAATTCGCTTTCACCGAGGCAATAGCCGAGATCGTGGTCACGGTGAACGAATAAAACGGCGCCGAACGTCTCTCGTCAGGCCGTGCTCTCTCCAATAATTCGCTTTCACCGAGGCAATAGCCGAGATCGTGGTCACGGTGAACGAATAAAACCGCGCCGAACGTCTCTCGTCAGGCCGTGCTCTCTCCAATAATTCGCTTTCACCGAGGCAATAGCCGAGATCGTGGTCACGGTGAACGAATAAAACCGCGCCGAACGTCTCTCGTCAGGCCGTGCTCGCTCCAATAATTCGCTTTCACCGAGGCAATAAGCGAGATCACGGTCACTGTGAACGAATAAAACCGCGCCGAACGTCTCTCGTCAGGCCGTGCTCTCTCCAATAATTCGCTTTTCACCGAGGCAATAGCCGAGATCGTGGTCACAGTGAACGAATAAAACGGCGCCAAACGTCTCTCGTCAGGCCGTGCTCTCTCCAATAATTCGCTTTCACCGAGGCAATAGCCGAGATCGTGGTCACGGTGAACGAATAAAACGGCGCCGAACGTCTCTCGTCAGGCCGTGCTCTCTCCAATAATTCGCTTTCACCGAGGCAATAGCCGAGATCGTGGTCACGGTGAACGAATAAAACGGCGCCAAACTTCTCTCGTCAGGCCGTGCTCTCTCCAATAATTCGCTTTCACCGAGGCAATAGCCGAGATCGTGGTCACGGTGAACGAATGAAACCGCGCCGAACGTCTCTCGTCAGGCCGTGCTCTCTCCAATAATTCGCTTTCACCGAAGCAATAGCCGAGATCGTGGTCACGGTGAACGAATAAAACCGCGCCGAACGTCTCTCGTCAGGCCGTGCTCTCTCCAATAATTCGCTTTCACCGAGGCAATAGCCGAGATCGTGGTCACGGTGAACGAATAAAACGGCGCCGAACGTCTCTCGTCAGGCCGTGCTCGCTCCAATAATTCGCTTTCACCGAGGCAATAGCCGAGATCGTGGTCACGGTGAACGAATAAAACCGCGCCGAACGTCTCTCGTCAGGCCGTGCTCTCTCCAATAATTCGCTTTCACCGAGGCAATAGCCGAGATCGTGGTCACGGTGAACGAATAAAACGGCGCCGAACGTCTCTCGTCAGGCCGTGCTCTCTCCAATAATTCGCTTTCACCGAGGCAATAGCCGAGATCGTGGTCACGGTGAACGAATAAAACGGCGCCAAACGTCTCTCGTCAGGCCGTGCTCTCTCCAATAATTCGCTTTCACCGAGGCAATAGCCGAGATCGTGATCACGGTGAACGAATAAAACCGCGCCGAACGTCTCTCGTCAGGCCGTGCTCTCTCCAATAATTCGCTTTCACCGAGGCAATAGCCGAGATCGTGGTCACGGTGAACGAATAAAACGGCGCCAAACGTCTCTCGTCAGGCCGTGCTCTCTCCAATAATTCGCTTTCACCGAGGCAATAGCCGAGATCGTGGTCACGGTGAACGAATAAATCGGCGCCAAACGTCTCTCGTCAGGCCGTGCTCTCTCCAATAATTCGCTTTCACCGAGGCAATAGCCGAGATCGTGGTCACGGTGAACGAATAAAACCGCGCCGAACGTCTCTCGTCAGGCCGTGCTCTCTCCAATAATTCGCTTTCACCGAGGCAATAGCCGAGATCGTGGTCACGGTGAACGAATAAAACGGCGCCAAACGTCTCTCGTCAGGCCGTGCTCTCTCCAATAATTCGCTTTCACCGAGGCAATAGCCGAGATCGTGGTCACGGTGAACGAATAAAACGGCGCCAAACGTCTCTCGTCAGGCCGTGCTCTCTCCAATAATTCGCTTTCACCGAGGCAATAGCCGAGATCGTGGTCACGGTGAACGAATAAAACGGCGCCGAACGTCTCTCGTCAGGCCGTGCTCTCTCCAATAATTCGCTTTCACCGAGGCAATAGCCGAGATCGTGGTCACGGTGAACGAATAAAACAGCGCCGAACGTCTCTCGTCAGGCCGTGCTCTCTCCAATAATTCGCTTTCACCGAGGCCATAGCCGAGATCGTGGTCACGGTGAACGAATAAAACGGCGCCGAACGTCTCTCGTCAGGCCGTGCTCTCTCCAATAATTCGCTTTCACCGAGGCAATAGCCGAGATCGTGGTCACGCTGAACGAATAAAACCGCGCCGAACGTCTCTCGTCAGGCCGTGCTCTCTCCAATAATTCGCTTTCACCGTGGCAATAGCCGAGATCGTGGTCACGGTGAACGAATAAAACTGCGCCGAACGTCTCTCGTCAGGCCGTGCTCTCTCCAATAATTCGCTTTCACCGAGGCAATAGCCGAGATCGTGGTCACGGTGAACGAATAAAACCGCGCCGAACGTCTCTCGTCAGGCCGTGCTCTCTCCAATAATTCGCTTTCACCGAGGCAATAGCCGAGATCGTGGTCACGGTGAACGAATAAAACGGCGCCGAACGTCTCTCGTCAGGCCGTGCTCTCTCCAATAATTCGCTTTCACCGAGGCAATAGCCGAGATCGTGGTCACGGTGAACGAATAAAACGGCGCCAAACGTCTCTCGTCAGGCCGTGCTCTCTCCAATAATTCGCTTTCACCGAGGCAATAGCCGAGATCGTGGTCACGGTGAACGAATAAAACCGCGCCGAACGTCTCTCGTCAGGCCGTGCTCTCTCCAATAATTCGCTTTCACCGAAGCAATAGCCGAGATCGTGGTCACGGTGAACGAATAAAACGGCGCCGAACGTCTCTCGTCAGGCCGTGCTCTCTCCAATAATTCGCTTTCACCGATGCAATAGCCGAGATCGTGGTCACAGTGAACGAATAAAACGGCGCCAAACGTCTCTCGTCAGGCCGTGCTCTCTCCAATAATTCGCTTTCACCGAGGCAATAGCCAAGATCGTGGTCACGGTGAACGAATAAAACCGCGCCGAACGTCTCTCGTCAGGCCGTGCTCTCTCCAATAATTCGCTTTCACCGAGGCAATAGCCGAGATCGTGGTCACGGTGAACGAATAAAACGGCGCCGAACGTCTCTCGTCAGGTCGTGCTCTCTCCAATAATTCGCTTTCACCGAGGCAATAGCCGAGATCGTGGTCACGGTGAACGAATAAAACCGCGCCGAACGTCTCTCGTCAGGCCGTGCTCTCTCCAATAATTCGCTTTCACCGAGGCAATAGCCGAGATCGTGGTCACGGTGAACGAATAAAACGGCGCCGAACGTCTCTCGTCAGGCCGTGCTCTCTCCAATAATTCGCTTTCACCGAGGCAATAGCCGAGATCGTGGTCACGGTGAACGAATAAAACGGCGCCAAACGTCTCTCGTCAGGCCGTGCTCTCTCCAATAATTCGCTTTCACCGAGGCAATAGCCGAGATCGTGGTCACGGTGAACGAATAAAACCGCGCCGAACGTCTCTCGTCAGGCCGTGCTCTCTCCAATAATTCGCTTTCACCGAGGCAATAGCCGAGATCGTGGTCACGGTGAACGAATAAAACGGCGCCAAACGTCTCTCGTCAGGCCGTGCTCTCTCCAATAATTCGCTTTCACCGAGGCAATAGCCAAGATCGTGGTCACGGTGAACGAATAAAACGGCGCCAAACGTCTCTCGTCAGGCCGTGCTCTCTCCAATAATTCGCTTTCACCGAGGCAATAGCCGAGATTGTGGTCACGGTGAACGAATAAAACGGCGCCAAACGTCTCTCGTCAGGCCGTGCTCTCTCCAATAATTCGCTTTCACCGAGGCAATAGCCGAGATCGTGGTCACGGTGAACGAATAAAACGGCGCCAAACGTCTCTCGTCAGGCCGTGCTCTCTCCAATAATTCGCTTTCACCGAGGCAATAGCCGAGATCGTGGTCACGGTGAACGAATAAAACGGCGCCAAACGTCTCTCGTCAGGCCGTGCTCGCTCCAATAATTCGCTTTCACCGAGGCAATAGCCGAGATCGTGGTCACGGTGAACGAATAAAACGGCGCCAAACGTCTCTCGTCAGGCCGTGCTCTCTCCAATAATTCGCTTTCACCGAGGCAATAGCCGAGATCGTGGTCACGGTGAACGAATAAAACCGCGCCGAACGTCTCTCGTCAGGCCGTGCTCTCTCCAATAATTCGCTTTCACCGAGGCAATAGCCGAGATCGTGGTCACGGTGAACGAATAAAACGGCGCCGGACGTCTCTCGTCAGGCCGTGCTCTCTCCAATAATTCGCTTTCACCGAGGCAATAGCCGAGATCGTGGTCACGGTGAACGAATAAAACGGCGCCGAACGTCTCTCGTCAGGCCGTGCTCGCTCCAATAATTCGCTTTCACCGAGGCAATAGCCGAGATTGTGGTCACAATAATTCGCTTTCACCGAGGCAATAGCCGAGATCGTGTCACGGTGAACGAATAAAACCGCGCCGAACGTCTCTCGTCAGGCCGTGCTCTCTCCAATAATTCGCTTTCACCGAGGCAATAGCCGAGATCGTGGTCACGGTGAACGAATAAAACGGCGCCGAACGTCTCTCGTCAGGCCGTGGTCTCTCCAATAATTCGCTTTCACCGAGGCAATAGCCGAGATCGTGGTCACGGTGAACGAATAAAACGGCGCCAAACGTCTCTCGTCAGGCCGTGCTCTCTCCAATAATTCGCTTTCACCGAGGCAATAGCCGAGATCGTGGTCACGGTGAACGAATAAAACCGCGCCGAACGTCTCTCGTCAGGCCGTGCTCTCTCCAATAATTCGCTTTCACCGAGGCAATAGCCGAGATCGTGGTCACGGTGAACGAATAAAACCGCGCCGAACGTCTCTCGTCAGGCCGTGCTCTCTCCAATAATTCGCTTTCACCGAGGCAATAGCCGAGATCGTGGTCACGGTGAACGAATAAAACGGCGCCGAACGTCTCTCGTCAGGCCGTGCTCGCTCCAATAATTCGCTTTCACCGAGGCAATAGCCGAGATTGTGGTCACGGTGAACAAATAAAACGGCGTCAAACGTCTCTCGTCAGGCCGTGCTCTCTCCAATAATTCGCTTTCACCGAGGCAATAGCCGAGATCGTGGTCACGGTGAACGAATAAAACGGCGCCAAACGTCTCTCGTGAGGCCGTGCTCTCTCCAATAATTCGCTTTCATCGAGGCAATAGCCGAGATCGTGGTCACGGTGAACGAATAAAACGGCGCCGAACGTCTCTCGTCAGGCCGTGCTCGCTCCAATAATTCGCTTTCACCGAGGCAATAGCCGAGATCGTGGTCACGGTGAACGAATAAAACGGCGCCAAACGTCTCTCGTCAGGCCGTGCTCTCTCCAATAATTCGCTTTCACCGAGGCAATAGCCGAGATCGTGGTCACGGTGAACGAATAAAACCGCGCCGAACGTCTCTCGTCAGGCCGTGCTCTCTCCAATAATTCGCTTTCACCGAGGCAATAGCCGAGATCGTGGTCACAGTGAACGAATAAAACGGCGCCAAACGTCTCTCGTCAGGCCGTGCTCTCTCCAATAATTCGCTTTCACCGAGGCAATAGCCGAGATCGTGGTCACGGTGAACGAATAAAACGGCGCCGAACGTCTCTCGTCAGGCCGTGCTCTCTCCAATAATTCGCTTTCACCGAGGCAATAGCCGAGATCGTGGTCACGGTGAACGAATAAAACCGCGCCGAACGTCTCTCGTCAGGCCGTGCTCTCTCCAATAATTCGCTTTCACCGAGGCAATAGCCGAGATCGTGGTCACGGTGAACGAATAAAACGGCGCCGAACGTCTCTCGTCAGGCCGTGGTCTCTCCAATAATTCGCTTTCACCGAGGCAATAGCCGAGATCGTGGTCACGGTGAACGAATAAAACGGCGCCAAACGTCTCTCGTCAGGCCGTGCTCTCTCCAATAATTCGCTTTCACCGAGGCAATAGCCGAGATCGTGGTCACGGTGAACGAATAAAACCGCGCCGAACGTCTCTCGTCAGGCCGTGCTCTCTCCAATAATTCGCTTTCACCAGAGGCAATAGCCGAGATCGTGGTCACGGTGAACGAATAAAACCGCGAAGAACGTCTCTCGTCAGGCCGTGCTCTCTCCAATAATTCGCTTTCACCGAGGCAATAGCCGAGATCGTGGTCACGGTGAACGAATAAAACGGCGCCGAACGTCTCTCGTCAGGCCGTGCTCGCTCCAATAATTCGCTTTCACCGAGGCAATAGCCGAGATCGTGGTCACGGTGAACGAATAAAACCGCGCCGAACGTCTCTCGTCAGGCCGTGCTCTCTCCAATAATTCGCTTTCACCGAGGCAATAGCCGAGATCGTGGTCACGGTGAACGAATAAAACGGCGCCGAACGTCTCTCGTCAGGCCGTGCTCTCTCCAATAATTCGCTTTCACCGAGGCAATAGCCGAGATCGTGGTCACGGTGAACGAATAAAACGGCGCCAAACGTCTCTCGTCAGGCCGTGCTCTCTCCAATAATTCGCTTTCACCGAGGCAATAGCCGAGATCGTGGTCACGGTGAACGAATAAAACGGCGCCAAACGTCTCTCGTCAGACCGTGCTCTCTCCAATAATTCGCTTTCACCGAGGCAATAGCCGAGATCGTGGTCACGGTGAACGAATAAAACGGCGCCAAACGTCTCTCGTCAGGCCGTGCTCGCTCCAATAATTCGCTTTCACCGAGGCAATAGCCGAGATCGTGGTCACGGTGAACGAATAAAACGGCGCCAAACGTCTCTCGTCAGGCCGTGCTCTCTCCAATAATTCGCTTTCACCGAGGCAATAGCCGAGATCGTGGTCACGGTGAACGAATAAAACCGCGCCGAACGTCTCTCGTCAGGCCGTGCTCTCTCCAATAATTCGCTTTCACCGAGGCAAAAGCCGAGATCGTGGTCACGGTGAACGAATAAAACGGCGCCGAACGTCTCTCGTCAGGCCGTGCTCTCTCCAATAATTCGCTTTCACCGAGGCAATAGCCGAGATCGTGGTCACGGTGAACGAATAAAACGGCGCCGAACGTCTCTCGTCAGGCCGTGCTCTCTCCAATAATTCGCTTTCACCGAGGCAATAGCCGAGATCGTGGTCACGGTGAACGAATAAAACCGCGCCGAACGTCTCTCGTCAGGCCGTGCTCTCTCCAATAATTCGCTTTCACCGAGGCAATAGCCGAGATCGTGGTCACGGTGAACGAATAAAACGGCGCCGAACGTCCCTCGTCAGGCCGTGCTCGCTCTAATAATTCGCTTTCACCGAGGCAATAGCCGAGATTGTGGTCACGGTGAACAAATAAAACGGCGCCAAACGTCTCTCGTCAGGCCGTGCTCTCTCCAATAATTCCCTTTCACCGAGGCAATAGCCGAGATCGTGGTCACGGTGAACGAATAAAACGGCGCCAAACGTCTCTCGTCAGGCCGTGCTCTCTCCAATAATTCGCTTTAACCGAGGCAATAGCCGAGATCGTGGTCACGGTGAACGAATAAAACGGCGCCGAACGTCTCTCGTCAGGCCGTGCTCGCTCCAATAATTCGCTTTCACCGAGGCAATAGCCGAGATCGTGGTCACGGTGAACGAATAAAACGGCGCCAAACGTCTCTCGTCAGGCCGTGCTCTCTCCAATAATTCGCTTTCACTGAGGCAATAGCCGAGATCGTGGTCACGGTGAACGAATAAAACCGCGCCGAACGTCTCTCGTCAGGCCGTGCTCGCTCCAATAATTCGCTTTCACCGAGGCAATAGCCGAGATCGTGGTCACGGTGAACGAATAAAACCGCGCCGAACGACTCTCGTCAGGCCGTGCTCTCTCCAATAATTCGCTTTCACCGAGGCAATAGCCGAGATCGTGGTCACGGTGAACGAATAAAACGGCGCCAAACGTCTCTCGTCAGGCCGTGCTCTCTCCAATAATTCGCTTTCACCGAGGCAATAGCCGAGATCGTGGTCACGGTGAACGAATAAAACGGCGCCGAACGTCTCTCGTCAGTCCGTGCTCTCTCCAATAATTCGCTTTCACCGAGGCAATAGCCGAGATCGTGGTCACGGTGAACGAATAAAACCGCGCCGAACGTCTCTCGTCAGGCCGTGCT